>NW_027152515.1:42500-90679 GCF_040937935.1 Hyperolius riggenbachi | reverse complement strand
TATGACAGTTGTTCATTTATTTATTGCTACTTCAGGGAAATAATTGATTGCAAAACTTCCTTATTAGCCGATCACATCCGCCTCATTCTTCTGCCGTCTACAACTAAGCTCGGAATTACAATCATAAATTACGGCAATCGTCTCCCTGCCAAAACATTGAATAAGTTAATATGCAGCAATTCCTCATTATGTCAGCAACTACAGTAACACCGGAGAAACCGAGTATGTCTTATAATGTGATATATCACCCTGCCAGAGCCAACTGCTGATCATCTCAACAGATCCAACCACTTATCACCCTCACAGATCCAACTGCTTATCATCCTACCACATCCAACCACTTATCACCCTGCCAGAGCCAACTGCTGATCATCCCACCACATCCAACCACTTATCACCCTCACAGATCAAACTGCTGATCATCCTACCACATCCAACCACTTATCACCCTGCCAGAGCCAACTGCTGATCATCTCAACAGATCCAACCACTTATCACTCTCACAGATCCAACTGCTGATCATCCCACCACCTCCAACCACTTATCACCCTGCCAGAGCCAACTGCTGATCATCTCAACAGATCCAAACACTTATCACCCTCACAGATCCAACTGCTTATCATCCCACCACATCCAACCACTTATCACTCTCACAGATCCAACTGCTGATCATCCCACCACATCCAATCACTTATCACCCTGCCAGAGCCAACTGCTGATCATCTCAACAGATCCAACCACTTATCACTCTCACAGATCCAACTGCTGATCATCCCACCACATCCAACCACTTATCACCCTCACAGATCCAACTGCTGATCATCCCACCACATCCAATCACTTATCACCCTGCCAGAGCCAACTGCTGATCATCCCACCACATCCAATCACTTATCACCCTCACAGATCCAACTGCTGATCATCCCACCACATCCAACCACTTATCACACTCACAGATCCAACTGCTTATCATCCCACCACATCCAACCACTTATCACCCTCACAGATCCAACTGCTGATCATCTCACCACATCCAACCACTTATCACCCTCACAGATCCAACCACTTATCACCCTCACAGATCCAACTGCTGATCATCTCAACAGATCCAACCACTTATCACCCTCACAGATCCAACTGCTGATCATCCCACCACATCCAACCACTTATCACCCTCACAGATCCAACTGCTGATCATCCCACCACATCCAACCACTTATCACCCTCACAGATCCAACTGCTGATCATCCCACCACATCCAATCACTTATCACCCTCACAGATCCAACTGCTGATCATCCCACCACATCCAATCACTTATCACCCTCACAGATCCAACTGCTGATCATCCCACCACATCCAATCACTTATCACCCTCACAGATCCAACTGCTGATCATCCTACCACATCCAACCACTTATCACCCTCACAGATCCAACTGCTGATCATCCCACCACATCCAACCACTTATCACCCTCACAGATCCAACTGCTGATCATCCCACCACATCCAACCACTTATCACACTCACAGATCCAACTGCTGATCATCCCACCACATCCAACCACTTATCACCCTCACAGATCCAACTGCTGATCATCCCACCACATCCAACCACTTATCACACTCACAGATCCAACTGCTGATCATCCAAACCGATCCAACCACTAATCATCCAAACAGATCCAACCACTTATCACCCTCACAGATCCAACTGCTGATCATCTCAACAGATCCAACCACTTATCACCCTCACAGATCCAACTGCTGATCATCCCACCACATCCAACCACTTATCCCCCTCACAGATCCAACTGCTGATCATCCCACCACATCCAACCACTTATCACCCTCACAGATCCAACTGCTGATCATCCCACCACATCCAACCACTTCTCACCCTCACAGATCCAACTGCTGATCATCCCACCACATCCAACCACTTATCACCCTCACAGATCCAACTGCTGTTCATCCAAACCGATCCAACCACTTATCACCCTCACAGATCCAACTGCTGATCATCCCACCACATCCAACCACTTCTCACCCTCACAGATCCAACTGCTGATCATCGCACCAGATCCAACCACTTATCAACCTTTACAGATCCAACTGCTGATCATTGCAACAGATCCAACCACTTATCACCCTCACAGATGCAACTGCTGATCATCCAAACCGACCCAACCACTAATCATCCAAACAGATCCAACCACTTATCACCCTCACAGATCCAACCACTTATCACCCTCACAGATCCAACTGCTGATCATCCAAACCGATCCAACCACTTATCACCCTCACAGATCCAACTGCTGATCATCGCACCAGATCCAACCACTTATCAACCTTTACAGATCCAACTGCTGATCATTGCAACAGATCCGACCACTTATCACTCTCACAGATCCAACTGCTGATCATCTCAACAGATCCAAACACTTATCACCCTCACAGATCCAACTGCTGATCATCCCACCACATCCAACCACTTATCACCCTCACAGATCCAACTGCTGATCATCGCAACAGATCCAACCACTTATCAACCTTTACAGATCCAACTGCTGATCATTGCAACAGATTCAACCACTTATCAAACCAACAGATCTAAACACTGTTCATACCAACAGATCCAAACACTTATCCTCCTCACAGATCCAACTGCTGATCATCGCAACAGCTCCAACCACTTATCAACCTTTACAGATCCAACTGCTGATCATTGCAACAGATCCAACCACTTATCAAACCAACAGATCTAACCAATGTTCATCCTCACAGATCCAAACACTTATCATCCTCACAGATCCAACTGCTGATTATTGCATCAGATCCAATCACTTATCAAACCAACAGATCTAACCACTTGCCACGCTCACTATTGATGTAGAGAACATGATTTTTCGGTTTGCGAACCTGGAACACGAATTTCCGCAAAAGTTTGCGAACAGGCGAACCACCATAGACTTCAGTGGGCGGGCGAAGTTTAAAACCTACAGGGACTGTTTCTGGTCACAAAAGTGATGGAAAAGTTGTTTCTTGGGGCCTAACACCTGGAGGGGGGCATGCCAGAGGGGGGTCCGAGCCGAAAGTCCCACCAAAATTACAGAGTTGACGCAGTCTACTTTTAATCTTTAAAGGGCAGAAATCCCAGTACATTCCTAAATTAATGGTGGAATTAAGTGCTTTAAAACATCCGGCGTGCGTGCGCGGCAATAAGGTAGTGTGAGGGTAGCTCTGGATCACAATGACAGATGAAACGCCGCATTTAACGCACCGCAAACAACTGCAAAGAGCTTTAGTGGTAACGTCAGGTGAGCAAATCATTGTTTTTACTAGTTGACACCTCCAGGGCATAATTGTTAGTCCTCTCAGCGGCAGTCTTTGTGTAATAGTTGCCGTGGTTGTGCGCACGTTCGTGGGAGTTCAGGCGATGGCGGTTTTCCAGCCCCTATGGTCAGGCTGAGGTAGTTCAATGACAGTTAAGTGACCAAAAAAACACTAATTCTGCACTGAGGCCTTATACAGGGGCAGTAGTGGATACTGGATGCCAGTAGTGGGGGGCGGGGGAAGGATTATTGGGTTATGGTCGGTGCACTACTAGGACCAGCAGACCTGTCTTCAATAGCTAACGTGTGCACTGGACACACAGAACTGCAATATAACAATAGCAAGAAAACGCAAACCAGCCCTCAGAAGGGAGAACAACTGTAGCAGTAACAGCAATATCACAAGAACAGAACACAGCCCATAGGGTGCATACACACATCAGACCATAGTCTTTGGAAAATGAAAGATCACAGACCAATTTTACTCCCTTCCATGTAGTATGAGAGCCATACTCTACACAGTCTATTCTATGGAGCTGAGCTCCCCATCAGACAGAAATCTCACCCCCTTCCATGTAGTATGAGAGCCACACCTACACAGTCTATTCTATGGAGCTGCACTCCCCATCAGACAGAAATCTTACCACCCTCCATGTAGTATGAGAGCCACACCTACACAGTCTATTCTATGGAGCTGCACTCCCCATCAGACAGAAATCTTACCCCCTTCCATGTAGTATGAGAGCCACACCTACACAGTCTATTCTATGGAGCTGAACTCCCCATCAGACAGAGATCTTACCCCCTTCCATGTAGTATGAGAGCCACACCTACACCGTCTATTCTATGGAGCTGCACTCCCCATCAGACAGAAATCTTACCCCCTTCCATGTAGTATGAGAGCCATACCTACACAGTCTATTCTATGGAGCTGCACTCCCCATCAGACAGAAATCTTACCCCTTCCATGTAGTATGAGAGCCACACCTACACAGTCTATTCTATGGAGCTGCACTCCCCATCAGACAGAAATCTTACCCCCTTCCATGTAGTATGAGAGCCACACCTACACAGTCTATTTTATGGAGCTGAACTCCCCATCAGACAGAAATCTTACCCCCTTCCATGTAGCATGAGAGCCACACCTACACAGTCTATTCTATGGAGCTGCACTCCCCATCAGACAGAAATCTTACCCCCTTCCATGTAGTATGAGAGCCACACCTACACAGTCTATTCTATGGAGCTGCACTCCCCATCAGACAGAAATCTTACCCCCTTCCATGTAGTATGAGAGCCATACCTACACAGTCTATTCTATGGAGCTGCGCTCCCCATCAGACAGAAATCTTACCCCCTTCCATGTAGTATGAGAGCCACACCTACACAGTCTATTCTATGGAGCTGCACTCCCCATCAGACAGAAATCTTACCCCCTTCCATGTAGTATGAGAGACACACCTACACAGTCTATTCTATGGAGCTGCACTCCCCATCAGACAGAGATCTTACCCTCTTCCAAGTAGTATGAGAGCCACACCTACACAGTCTATTCTATGGAGCTGCACTCCACATCAGACAGAGATCTTACCCCCTTCCATGTAGTATGAGAGCCACACCTACACAGTCTATTCTATGGAGCTGCACTCCCCATCAGACAGAAATCTTACCCCCTTCCATGCAGTATGAGAGCCATACCTACACAGTCTATTCTATGGAGCTGCACTCCCCATCTGACAGAAATCTTACCCCCTTCCATGTAGTATGAGAGCCATACCTACACAGTCTATTCTATGGAGCTGCACTCCCCATCAGACAGAAATCTTACCCCCTTCCATGTAGTATGAGAGACACACCTACACAGTCTATTCTATGGAGCTGCACTCCCCATCAGACAGAGATCTTACCCTCTTCCAAGTAGTATGAGAGCCACACCTACACAGTCTATTCTATGGAGCTGCACTCCACATCAGACAGAGATCTTACCCCCTTCCATGTAGTATGAGAGCCACACCTACACAGTCTATTCTATGGAGCTGCACTCCCCATCAGACAGAAATCTTACCCCCTTCCATGCAGTATGAGAGCCACACCTACACAGTCTATTCTATGGAGCTGCACTCCCCATCAGACAGAAATCTTACCCCCTTCCATGTAGTATGAGAGCCACACCTACACAGTCTATTCTATGGAGCTGCACTCCCCATCAGACAGAAATCTTACCCCATTCCATGTAGTATGAGAGCCACACCTACACAGTCTATTCTATGGAGCTGCACTCCCCATCAGACAGAAATCTTACCACCTTCCATGTAGTATGAGAGCCATACCTACACAGTCTATTCTATGGAGCTGCACTCCCCATCAGACAGAAATCTTACCCCCTTCCATGCAGTATGAGAGCCACACCTACACAGTCTATTCTATGGAGCTGCACTCCCCATCAGACAGAAATCTTACCCCCTTCCATGTAGTATGAGAGCCACACCTACACAGTCTATTCTATGGAGCTGCACTCCCCATCAGACAGAAATCTTACCCCATTCCATGTAGTATGAGAGCCACACCTACACAGTCTATTCTATGGAGCTGCACTCCCCATCAGACAGAAATCTTACCACCTTCCATGTAGTATGAGAGCCACACCTACACAGTCTATTCTATGGAGCTGCACTCCCCATCAGACAGACATCTTACCCCCTTCCATGTAGTATGAGAGCCACACCTACACAGTCTAGTCTATGGAGCTGCACTCCCCATCAGATAGAAATCTTACCCCCTTCCATGTAGTATGAGAGCCATACCTACACAGTCTATTCTATGGAGCTGCACTCCCCATCAGATAGAAATCTTACCCCATTCCATGTAGTATGAGAGCCACACCTACACAGTCTATTCTATGGAGCTGCACTCCCCATCAGACAGAAATCTTACCCCCTTCCATGTAGTATGAGAGCCACACCTACACAGTCTATTCTATGGAGCTGCACTCCACATCAGACAGAGATCTTACCCCCTTCCATGTAGTATGAGAGCCACACCTACACAACGGAAAATTGTTACTTACCTATCCGTAATTTTCCTTTCCCGATGCTTCATGTCATCACACAAATGGGTTTAGGCCCCGCCCACTCTACCCCATAGGACGTAGTATCCATAAATTTTACTGCTTAGCTCTGCCCCCCCAGTCTCGTCAGCCTCAGATCACCGAACCAACAAGAGGGGAGGGCTTTGTGTGATGACATGAAGCATCGGGAAAGGAAAATTACGGATAGGTAAGTAACAATTTTCCGTTTTCCCTATGCTTCATGTCATCCCACAAATGGGATTTAACTAGGAAAAATGAAGGGAGGGCAAGAATATGCTGCTAAACACACAAATTTTAATCTATATTTACACAGTATTACAATTCAGAACCGACTTTCCAAACCGAACAGAAGATTGAGCAGTTAGATCTAATCTGTAATGTTTCATAAACAACAACAACAACAACAAATAACATTTGTAAAGCGCTTTTCTCCCGTGGGACTCAAAGCGCATAAGCATGGCTCCGACCATCGTGGTACAGGGGAAGAATTTTACGTATGAATACTGGACCAATTTGCTGCTTGGCAAATTTTCTCAGCTGGTACTTTGTTTAGGGCAGCCCATGAGGTTGATGTACTGCGTGTGGAATGAGCCACTACTTGCTGTGGTGGATCCTGGCCTTGAACTCTATAAGCAGCCTGTATTAGTTTGACAATCCACGACGCTATTGTTCTAGTTGTTGCTGGTAGGCCCTTCCTGTAGCCTGATGGAATGACCCATAATCTGTCGGTTTTTCTCATGTCTTTAGTACACTGTAGATACGCCCTTAGAGATAAGGATACATCTAACGGATGAGTCTGTTGTGTATCCTCTGTAAGAAAAATGGGTAATGTCCAGTCCTGGTTGAGGTGATAAGTTGTCACTACTTTTGGTATGAATTCCTGTACTGGTCGTAGCACAACTCTATCAGGAAAAAAGTTCAAGTAGGGTTCCTTTGAACCCAAAGCCTGTATTTCCGACACTCTGCGGGCAGATGATCTGGCCACTAGAAACACAGTTCTTAGGGTTAAGTTCCATAAGGTTACGTTATCCAGAGGATAAAATGGAGATTTTACTAAAGCTTCAAGGTCCAAAGGTAAATCCCATTTAGGAAATATATTTTTCTTTGGTGGTCTCAATCTCAATACAGCTTTTGTAAATTGTTTAATTAATGGGTGACCTGCCCATGATGTTCCAGTTAATGTTGATAACGCTGAAATCTGACCTTTGATTGTATGGAAACCTAATCCTTTTTCTACTCCCTGTTGAAGGAAAGTAAGTATATGATTTACGTCAGGCTTTAATGGATTAATCTGTTGAGCTTGTGCGAATTGAGTAAAGGTCTTCCATACTCTTTGGTAGGTTACATTCGTAGTAGGCTTTCTGGCCTTCAACATTGTATTTACTACCGATTGTGGGCAACCTAGAGCCTTGAGTCTTTCCCCTTCAAGAGCCAGGCCATCAAGTTCAATTTCCGCACATTCTGATGGTATATTACCCCCTGATTCAGTAGATCTTGTCTGTAAGCAAGGGGTAGGGGTGCACATAGTTTCATTTCCCATAGGAGGGGAAACCATGGGCGGTTCGGCCAAAACGGAATTATCGCTAATAGCGTCACCGCTTCCATCGATAGTCTGTGTAGAAGTTGATGTATCATTGGGATGGGTGGAAAAACATATCCCCTGTCGAAATTCCACTTCGCTGTTATTGCATCTATTGCTGCTGCTTGTGGGCAATAGTGTCTGGTCATAAATTTCCTGCATTTGGCGTTGCTCTGTGTCGCCATTAGGTCGATTTGAGAAAAAGCCCCACTTCTCGCAGATCCAGAGATATACTTCCTGGCATAGTGTCCACTCGCAGTTGTTGAGGAGGTGTCTGCTCAAATAGTCTGCTTTGACATTTTCCTTCCCTGGGATATAAACTGAGTTGATGTCCCAAAGGTTCTGTTCCGCAAACTTGAATATGTTTTCCGTCTCCTGTAATAAAGTCAGGCTCCTTGTGCCTCCTTGTTTTCTCAAATAAGCCACCGCGGTTTTGTTGTCCATCTTCAATACAACAAACTTCCCCTGAATGAGGTGTTGAAAGGCTAGAAGGGCTTGCAGTGCTCCTCTCAGTTCCAGTATGTTTGCCGGTGTTTGGCCTTGGATCGTCGGCCATCGGCCCTGAGCCGTATAACTCAGGCAGTGAGCACCCCAACCCTTCATGCTTGCATCCGTTGTTATTGATATGTGTGGCATCTTCTGAATCAGATGACTTCTCTCTAGATTCGACTGTAATGTCCACCATACTAAGCTGTTCTTCATTATCGAAGTAATAAATATTGGCTGTGTCATGTTCTTTTTGTCCCATTGCTTGAGAAAACCCCATTGAAAAGGGCGGATGTGCCAGTGCGCCCATCTGACCATAGGTATGGTCGAGGTTAGGTGGCCTATATAACTGAGGCATTGTCTTGCGGTCAAACTCCTTGCCGACATTATCTGCTGCGTTCTTAGTATAATTGAGTGGATCTTTTCTTCTGGTAATGATAGTGTATTCAGCTGAGTCCTGAAGAGGGCTCCCAGGAAAATCATCTCCTGAGACGGCTGCAGGTTGCTCTTCTTGTAATTTATCTTCCAGCCAAAGTTGTGGAGCGTTTGGATCAGTATCTGTCTGTGTTGAATTAGTACATCTCGATCCTGAGCCAGCAACAGGAGATCGTCCAGATATTGGAACAATCTCAGGTTCTTTAGTCTTAGAGTTGCAACTACTGCTAGGAGTATTTTCGAGAAAGTTCGAGGAGCGGTGCAAATGCCAAATGGCAGGCAGGTGAACTGATAATGGTGATCTTCTACAGCGAACCAGAGATACTTTTGAAAGTGGGAGTGGATAGGGACGTGCAAATACGCGTCCTCTAAGTCCAGCGATAACATCCAGTCTGACACCCTTACAGACATAGTAATTGAGTGTAGCGTCTCCATTTTGAATTTTGGCAGCAGAATTTTCTTGTTCAATTTTCTGAGGTCCAGTACAGGACGCCAGTCTCCTGTTTTCTTTAGGACGAAAAACAGAGGGGAGTAGAAGCCCTTCCCTTTCTGAGTCTCTGGCACTGGTATTACCGCTTTCTTCTGAATTTGAGTGTCGATATATTCGACAAGTATTTGTTTCTTCTTGTGTTTGTAGGGAATATTTGTCGGGACAAAATGATTCCTTGGAGGTCTGTCGATGAACTTCCACCGGTGTCCCTTGATTATCGTGCTTACAACCCAAGGGTTGGTTATGTTCTCCATCCACACCTGTCCGAATTTCTTTAATCTGCCTCCTACTGGACAAGTGAGGATGGGTATCATGTCAAAAGGACTTTTGCTGAGTTTGGCCGGTATTGGCGGTTTTCTGTTTGTTCATTCTGTACAATGTGCTTTGGGAACTTTGCCAATTTCTTCTGTACTCCCGACCTGGCCGATAATTTCTTGCATTCCTAAATCTTGTTTGCTGTGTTCTAGGTTGTTGTACTGGTGGTCTTTTATTCCTTCTATCCTGTGGAATTAATCCCGATCTGCCCCCCGTGACTCTCTGAATGGCAGCATCCATTTCTTTTCCGAAAAGGGACTTGCCGTCGTAAGGTATCTTGCACCAGTCCTGGCGAGATGAAGGGTCTGCTGACCAGGACTTTAACCAGAGCGCTCTCTTCGCCACTACCGATTGGACCATAGATCGTGACGAGCAGCGTATAATGTCCACTGCGGCCTCTCCGATGAAATCAGCAGTCAGCTTGAGGTCGTCTAATGAAGCAATGATGACATTCTTGTCAGTGTCGTTTATCAGTGCATCTTCAATGTTTGCCGTCCAATTTCTCAGTGCCTTGGCAACCGACGTAAGTGCAATAGCTGGGCGATTGGCACCACCTGATGATAAGTAAATTTTCTTCAGTTCCGAGTCCATCTTTCTCTCCAGTGGATCTCTAAAGCTTGCCGCATTTTCTCTAGGAAGTGTCGTTGGTCTTGCTAATCTCATTACGGATGCATCCACCGTCGGTGGGTTATCCAATTCCTTAGTCTTTTCCTCTTCCATAGGATAGAGCTTGGAAAGACGGTTGTACAATGGAGGCTTCTTTTCTAATTTCTCCCATTCCTCCTTAATGACTCCGGCTATCTCGTCCATTAAAGGAAATGGTGTGAAACGCTTCTTAAGGTGGGAATAATACTCCTTATGTTTTTCAGTTTTGTCGACTAAATCTTCGGTATTGCTGTCCCATTGTATAGCCTCTCTCACTGCACAGACATATGGTTCGACTAATGCAAAATCGAATCCCACTGCGGTAAGGTTATCCTCCGAAGTTTTCGGTTGGGAGCTAACATCGGCCGATGCTGATGGTTGAGAAGGAAGAGATGCGATGTACTCATTCATAGAGTCCTGCACCGCCTGTTTTATTAATTCAGACACGTCCACAGGTGTCTGATCCGTTTCGCCAGACATCTCTGAGAAGCATCTCTTGCATACTGTCTTCCCCGGCATGACTTCATTTTCACATGCCCAACATCTTCTTGACCGTCTCTCTCTGGATCTTGATCTAGACTCTCTTCTTCTGCGGGATTTACTTCTGTCCCTGCGATAATAGTAGGATGACGGACTGCGTCTCCTGGACCGAGATCTTGATCTGCTGCGTGTCTTCTTCTTTTTCTTGTGTTTCCTAGGACTGACAGCAGAATGGTCTCCATCAATAAACAGGCACTCAGACTATGGGCAAGAACTTACCTTAGCTACACCTACCTTTCAGCCCTTTGCTGGTTTGATGTAGATGCTGTGGAGTCCATAGGAGCAGCTAATGCAGCTGAAAGAGGAAAGGATAGCTTTTAGAAAGATGCAGAAAAGGGAGGAAGATAGACAGATGTACCTTTAAAACTCATTCCTACCCGCTGTGTGCTGGGTGGTCACTGTATCCGGCAATGTCGCCATCTGATGCGGAACGGCCCGTCCTGCAGAGCGTGGCAGTGTGTAATGCTACACTATAGCACGCCAGGACTGCCGTCCACCCAGTTAAAATACCCGCAGCACGCCCCCCGACTTCCCCTCAGGATGGCCGAACGAATCGGCATGCAAGCCAGATCGCGTACCACGCGACTTCCGCATACGTCACTTCCACGGGATGTGACGTGCCGCTGTGTGAGGCGCAGAGGGGAGCCGAATGGAACGCACGCCAGGAAGAGAAGATGGAAGGGACTCCACAGCGAACGAGCTCTGCATTTAGCCGAGCGGTAAGAAACAATGCATGGAAGGGAAGCCATAAACGAGCCATTTAGGCTACCACCAGCTTTCCCATCCCCGCTGCCAAACCAGCAAATCAGCGGATCCCTCTAGCCAGTTTATAGCTATAATGAGGTCAGCTAGCTGAGGCCACTAGCAAGCTGCAAGAAACAGCAGGTAGGGTAGAAAAATAAAAATGTAGCTTATAAAATCGCTCTCTGCCATATCCACGTCCATGAGGTGAGCCGAGGACAAAAGACTGGGGGGGCAGAGCTAAGCAGTAAAATTTATGGATACTACGTCCTATGGGGTAGAGTGGGCGGGGCCTAAACCCATTTGTGGGATGACATGAAGCATAGGGAAAGTCTATTCGATGGAGCTGCACTCCCCATCAGACAGAAATCTTACCCCCTTCCATGTAGTATGAGTGCCACACCTACACAGTCTATTCTATGGAGCTGCACTCCCCATCAGACAGAAATCTTACCCCCTTCCATGTAGTATGAAAGCCATACCTACACAGTCTATTCTATGGAGCTGATCTCCCCATCAGACAGAAATCTTACCCCCTTCCATGTAGTATGAGAGCCACACCTACACAGTCTATTCTATAGAGCTGCACTCCCCATCAGACAGAAATCTTACCCCCCTTCCATGTAGTATGAGAGCCACACCTACACAGTCTATTCTATGGAGCTGCACTCCCCATCAGACAGCAATCTTACCCCCCTTCCATGTAGTATGAGAGCCACACCTACACAGTCTATTCTATGGAGCTGCACTCCCCATCAGACAGCAATCTTACCCCCTTCCATGTAGTATGAGAGCCACACCTACACAGTCTATTCTATGGAGCTGCACTCCCCATCAGACAGAGATCTTACCCCCTTCCATGTAGTATGAGAGCCACACCTACACAGTCTATTCTATGGAGCTGCACTCCCCATCAGACAGAAATCTTACCCCCTTCTATGTAGTATGAGAGCCACACCTACACAGTCTATTCTATGGAGCTGCACTCCCCATCAGATAGAAATCTTACCCCCTTCCATGTAGTATGAGAGCCACACCTACACAGTCTATTCTATGGAGCTGCACTCCCCATCAGACAGAAATCTTACCCCCTTCCATGTAGTATGAGAGCCACACCTACACAGTCTATTCTATGGAGCTGCACTCCCCATCAGACAGAAATCTTACCCCCTTCTATGTAGTATGAGAGCCACACCTACACAGTCTATTCTATGGAGCTGCACTCCCCCATCAGACAGAAATCTTACCCCCTTCCATGTAGTATGAGAGCCATACCTACAGTCTATTCTATGGAGCTGCCCTCTCCATCAGACAGAAATCTTACCCCCTTCCATGTAGTATGAGAGCCACACCTACACAGTCTATTCTATGGAGCTGCACTCCCCATCAGACAGACATCTTACCCCCTTCCATGTAGTATGAGAGCCACACCTACACAGTCTATTCTATGGAGCTGCACTCCCCATCAGACAGAGATCTTACCCCCTTCCATGTAGTATGAGAGCCACACCTACACAGTCTATTCTATGGAGCTGCACTCCCCATCAGACAGAAATCTTACCCCCTTCCATGTAGTATGAGAGCCATACCTACACAGTCTATTCTATGGAGCTGCACTCCCCATCAGACAGAAATCTTACCCCCTTCCATGTAGTATGAGAGCCACACCTACACAGTCTATTCTATGGAGCTGCACTCCCCATCAGACAGAAATCTTACCCCCTTCCATGTAGTATGAGAGCCGTACCTACACAGTCTATTCTATGGAGCTGCACTCCCCATCAGACAGAAATCTTACCCCCTTCTATGTAGTATGAGAGCCACACCTACACAGTCTATTCTATGGAGCTGCACTCCCCATCAGATAGAAATCTTACCCCCTTCCATGTAGTATGAGAGCCACACCTACACAGTCTATTCTATGGAGCTGAGCTCCCCATCAGACAGAAATCTTACCCCCTTCCATGTAGTATGAGAGCCATACCTACACAGTCTATTCTATGGAGCTGCACTCCCCATCAGACAGAAATCTTACCCCCTTCCATGTAGTATGAGAGCCACACCTACACAGTCTATTCTATGGAGCTGCACTCCCCATCAGATAGAAATCTTACCCCCTTCCATGTAGTATGAGAGCCACACCTACACAGTCTATTCTATGGAGCTGAACTCCCCATCAGACAGAAATCTTACCACCTTCCATGTAGTATGAGAGCCGTACCTACACAGTCTATTCTATGGAGCTGCACTCCCCATCAGACAGAAATCTTACCCCCTTCCATGTAGTATGAGAGCCATACCTACACAGTCTATTCTATGGAGCTGCACTCCCCATCAGACAGAAATCTTACCCCCTTCCATGTAGTATGAGAGCCATACCTACACAGTCTATTCTATGGAGCTGCACTCCCCATCAGACAGAAATCTTACCACCTTCCATGTAGTATGAGAGCCGTACCTACACAGTCTATTCTATGGAGCTGCACTCCCCATCAGACAGAAATCTTACCCCCTTCCATGTAGTATGAGAGCCACACCTACACAGTCTATTCTATGGAGCTGCACTCCCCATCAGACAGAAATCTTACCCCCTTCCATGTAGTATGAGAGCCACACCTACACAGTCTATTCTATGGAGCTGCACTCCCCATCAGACAGAAATCTTACCCCCTTCCATGTAGTATGAGAGCCATACCTACACAGTCTATTCTATGGAGCTGCGCTCCCCATCAGACAGGAATCTTACCCCCTTCCATGTAGTATGAGAGCCATACCTACACAGTCTATTCTATGGAGCTGCACTCCCCATCAGACAGAAATCTTACCACCTTCCATGTAGTATGAGAGCCGTACCTACACAGTCTATTCTATGGAGCTGCACTCCCCATCAGACAGAGATCTTACCCCCTTCCATGTAGTATGAGAGCCACACCTTCACAGTCTATTCTATGGAGCTGCACTCCCCATCAGACAGAGATCTTACCCCCTTCCATGTAGTATGAGAGCCACACCTACACAGTCTATTCTATGGAGCTGCACTCCCCATCAGACAGAAATCTTACCCCCTTCCATGTAGTATGAGAGCCATACCTACACAGTCTATTCTATGGAGCTGCACTCCCCATCAGACAGAAATCTAACCCCCTTCCATGTAGTATGAGAGCCACACCTACACAGTCTATTCTATGGAGCTGCACTCCCCATCAGACAGAAATCTTACCCCCTTCCATGTAGTATGAGAGCCGTACCTACACAGTCTATTCTATGGAGCTGCACTCCCCATCAGACAGAAATCTTACCCCCTTCTATGTAGTATGAGAGCCACACCTACACAGTCTATTCTATGGAGCTGCACTCCCCATCAGACAGAAATCTTACCCCCTTCCATGTAGTATGAGAGCCACACCTACACAGTCTATTCTATGGAGCTGCACTCCCCATCAGACAGAAATCTTACCCCCTTCCATGTAGTATGAGAGCCACACCTACACAGTCTATTCTATGGAGCTGCACTCCCCATCAGACAGAGATCTTACCCCCTTCCATGTAGTATGAGAGCCACACCTACACAGTCTATTCTATGGAGCTGCACTCCCCATCAGACAGAAATCTTACCCCCTTCCATGTAGTATGAGAGCCACACCTACACAGTCTATTCTATGGAGCTGCACTCCCCATCAGACAGAGATCTTACCCCCTTCCATGTAGTATGAGAGCCACACCTACACAGTCTATTCTATGGAGCTGCACTCCCCATCAGACAGAAATCTTACCCCCTTCCATGTAGTATGAGAGCCACACCTACACAGTCTATTCTATGGAGCTGCACTCCCCATCAGACAGAGATCTTACCCCTTCCATGTAGTATGAGAGCCATACCTACACAGTCTATTCTATGGAGCTGCACTCCCCATCAGACAGAAATCTTACCCCCTTCCAGGTAGTATGAGAGCCACACCTACACAGTCTATTCTATGGAGCTGCACTCCCCATCAGACAGAAATCTTACCCCCATCCATGTAGTATGAGAGCCACACCTACACAGTCTATTCTATGGAGCTGCACTCCCCATCAGACAGAGATCTTACCCCCTTCCATGTAGTATGAGAGCCATACCTACACAGTCTATTCTATGGAGCTGCACTCCCCATCAGACAGAAATCTTACCACCCTTCATGTAGTATGAGAGCCATACCTACACAGTCTATTCTATGGAGCTGCACTCCCCATCAGATAGAAATCTTACCCCCTTCCATGTAGTATGAGAGCCACACCTACACAGTCTATTCTATGGAGCTGCACTCCCCATCAGACAGAAATCTTACCCCCTTCCATGTAGTATGAGAGCCATACTCTACACAGTCTATTCTATGGAGCTGCACTCCCCATCAGACAGAAATCTTACCCCCTTCCATGTAGTATGAGAGCCACACCTACACAGTCTATTCTATGGAGCTGCACTCCCCATCAGACAGAAATCTTACCCCCTTCCATGTAGTATGAGAGCCATACTCTACACAGTCTATTCTATGGAGCTGAACTCCCCATCAGACAGAAATCTTACCCCCTTCCATGTAGCATGAGAGCCACACCTACACAGTCTATTCTATGGAGCTGCACTCCCCATCAGACAGGAATCTTACCCCCTTCCATGCAGTATGAGAGCCACACCTACACAGTCTATTCTATGGAGCTGCACTCCCCATCAGACAGAAATCTTACCCCCTTCCATGTAGTATGAGAGCCATACTCTACACAGTCTATTCTATGGAGCTGCACTCCCCATCAGACAGAGATCTTACCCCCTTCCATGTAGTATGAGAGCCACACCTACACAGTCTATTCTATGGAGCTGCACTCCCCATCAGACAGAGATCTTACCCCCTTCCATGTAGTATGAGAGCCACGCCTACACAGTCTATTCTATGGAGCTGCACTCTCCATCAGACAGAAATCTTACCCCCTTCCATGTAGTATGAGAGTCACACCTACACAGTCTATTCTATGGAGCTGCACTCCCCATCAGACAGAAATCTTACCCCCTTCCATGTAGTATGAGAGCCACACCTACACAGTCTATTCTATGGAGCTGCACTCCACATCAGACAGAAATCTTACCCTCTTCCATGTAGTATGAGAGCCACACCTACACAGTCTATTCTATGGAGCTGCACTCCCCATCAGACAGAAATCTTACCCCCTTCCATGTAGTATGAGAGCCACACCTACACAGTCTATTCTATGGAGCTGCGCTCCCCATCAGACAGAGATCTTACCCCCTTCCATGTAGTATGAGAGCCATACCTACACAGTCTATTCTATGGAGCTGCACTCCCCATCAGACAGAAATCTTACCCCCTTCCATGTAGTATGAGAGCCACACCTACACAGTCTATTCTATGGAGCTGCACTCCCCATCAGACAGAGATCTTACCCCCTTCCATGTAGTATGAGAGCCATACTCTACACAGTCTATTCTATGGAGCTGCACTCCCCATCAGATAGAAATCTTACCCCCTTCCATGTAGTATGAGAGCCACACCTACACAGTCTATTCTATGGAGCTGCACTCCCCATCAGACAGAAATCTTACCCCCTTCCATGTAGTATGAGAGCCACACCTACACAGTCTATTCTATGGAGCTGCACTCCCCATCAGACAGAAATCTTACCACCCTTCATGTAGTATGAGAGCCATACCTACAGTCTATTCTATGGAGCTGCACTCCCCATCAGACAGAAATCTTACCACCCTTCATGTAGTATGAGACTGAGCCATACCTACACAGTCTATTCTATGGAGCTGCACTCCCCATCAGACAGAGATCTTACCCCCTTCCATGTAGTATGAGAGCCACACCTACACAGTCTATTCTATGGAGCTGCACTCCCCATCAGACAGAGATCTTACCCCCTTCCATGCAGTATGAGAGCCACACCTACACAGTCTATTCTATGGAGCTGCACTCCCCATCAGACAGAAATCTTACCCCCTTCCATGTAGTATGAGTGCCACACCTACACAGTCTATTCTATGGAGCTGCACTCCCCATCAGACAGAAATCTTACCCCCTTCCATGTAGTATGAGAGCCATACTCTACACAGTCTATTCTATGGAGCTGCACTCCCCATCAGACAGAGATCTTACCCCCTTCCATGTAGTATGAGAGCCATACTCTACACAGTCTATTCTATGGAGCTGCACTCCCCATCAGACAGAAATCTTACCCCCTTCCATGTAGTATGAGAGCCATACCTACACAGTCTATTCTATGGAGCTGCACTCCCCATCAGACAGAAATCTTACCCCCTTCCATGTAGTATGAGAGCCACACCTACACAGTCTATTCTATGGAGCTGCACTCCCCATCAGACAGAAATCTTACCCCCTTCCATGTAGTATGAGAGCCGTACCTACACAGTCTATTCTATGGAGCTGCACTCCCCATCAGACAGAAATCTTACCCCCTTCTATGTAGTATGAGAGCCACACCTACACAGTCTATTCTATGGAGCTGCACTCCCCATCAGACAGAAATCTTACCCCTTCCATGTAGTATGAGAGCCACACCTACACAGTCTATTCTATGGAGCTGCACTCCCCATCAGACAGAAATCTTACCCCCTTCCATGTAGTATGAGAGCCACACCTACACAGTCTATTCTATGGAGCTGCACTCCCCATCAGACAGAGATCTTACCCCCTTCCATGTAGTATGAGAGCCACACCTACACAGTCTATTCTATGGAGCTGCACTCCCCATCAGACAGAAATCTTACCCCCTTCCATGTAGTATGAGAGCCACACCTACACAGTCTATTCTATGGAGCTGCACTCCCCATCAGACAGAGATCTTACCCCCTTCCATGTAGTATGAGAGCCACACCTACACAGTCTATTCTATGGAGCTGCACTCCCCATCAGACAGAAATCTTACCCCCTTCCATGTAGTATGAGAGCCACACCTACACAGTCTATTCTATGGAGCTGCACTCCCCATCAGACAGAGATCTTACCCCTTCCATGTAGTATGAGAGCCATACCTACACAGTCTATTCTATGGAGCTGCACTCCCCATCAGACAGAAATCTTACCCCCTTCCAGGTAGTATGAGAGCCACACCTACACAGTCTATTCTATGGAGCTGCACTCCCCATCAGACAGAAATCTTACCCCCTTCCATGTAGTATGAGAGCCACACCTACACAGTCTATTCTATGGAGCTGCACTCCCCATCAGACAGAGATCTTACCCCCTTCCATGTAGTATGAGAGCCATACCTACACAGTCTATTCTATGGAGCTGCACTCCCCATCAGACAGAAATCTTACCACCCTTCATGTAGTATGAGAGCCATACCTACACAGCCTATTCTATGGAGCTGCACTCCCCATCAGATAGAAATCTTACCCCCTTCCATGTAGTATGAGAGCCACACCTACACAGTCTATTCTATGGAGCTGCACTCCCCATCAGACAGAAATCTTACCCCCTTCCATGTAGTATGAGAGCCACACCTACACAGTCTATTCTATGGAGCTGCACTCCCCATCAGACAGAAATCTTACCTCCTTCCATGTAGTATGAGAGCCACACCTACACAGTCTATTCTATGGAGCTGCACTCCCCATCAGACAGAAATCTTACCTCCTTCCATGTAGTATGAGAGCCACACCTACACAGTCTATTCTATGGAGCTGCACTCCCCATCAGACAGAAATCTTACCCCCTTCCATGTAGTATGAGAGCCACACCTACACAGTCTATCCTATGGAGCTGCACTCCCCATCAGACAGAAATCTTACCCCCTTCCATGTAGTATGAGAGCCACACCTACACAGTCTATTCTATGGAGCTGCACTCCCCATCAGACAGAGATCTTACCCCCTTCCATGTAGTATGAGAGCCATACTCTACACAGTCTATTCTATGGAGCTGCACTCCCCATCAGACAGAAATCTTACCACCCTTCATGTAGTATGAGAGCCACACCTACACAGTCTATTCTATGGAGCTGCACTCTCCATCAGACAGAAATCTTACCCCCTTCCATGTAGTATGAGAGCCATACCTACACAGTCTATTCTATGGAGCTGCACTCCCCATCAGACAGAAATCTTACCACCCTTCATGTAGTATGAGACTGAGCCATACCTACACAGTCTATTCTATGGAGCTGCACTCCCCATCAGACAGAGATCTTACCCCCTTCCATGTAGTATGAGAGCCACACCTACACAGTCTATTCTATGGAGCTGCACTCCCCATCAGACAGAGATCTTACCCCCTTCCATGTAGTATGAGAGCCACACCTACACAGTCTATTCTATGGAGCTGCACTCTCCATCAGACAGAAATCTTACCCCCTTCCATGTAGTATGAGAGCCATACCTACACAGTCTATTCTATGGAGCTGCACTCCCCATCAGACAGAAATCTTACCCCCTTCCATGTAGTATGAGAGCCACACCTACACAGTCTATTCTATGGAGCTGCACTCCTCATCAGACAGAAATCTTACCCCCTTCCATGTAGTATGAGAGCCACACCTACACAGTCTATTCTATGGAGCTGCACTCCCCATCAGACAGAGATCTTACCCCCTTCCATGTAGTATGAGAGCCATACCTACACAGTCTATTCTATGGAGCTGCGCTCCCCATCAGACAGAGATCTTACCCCCTTCCATGTAGTATGAGAGCCACACCTACACAGTCTATTCTATGGAGCTGCACTCTCCATCAGACAGAAATCTTACCCCCTTCCATGTAGTATGAGAGCCATACCTACACAGTCTATTCTATGGAGCTGCACTCCCCATCAGACAGAAATCTTACCCCCTTCCATGTAGTATGAGAGCCACACCTACACAGTCTATTCTATGGAGCTGCACTCCTCATCAGACAGAAATCTTACCCCCTTCCATGTAGTATGAGAGCCACACCTACACAGTCTATTCTATGGAGCTGCACTCCCCATCAGACAGAGATCTTACCCCCTTCCATGTAGTATGAGAGCCACACCTACACAGTCTATTCTATGGAGCTGCACTCCCCATCAGACAGAGATCTTACCCCCTCCCATGTAGTATGAGAGCCACACCTACACAGTCTATTCTATGGAGCTGCACTCCCCATCAGACAGAGATCTTACCCCCTTCCATGTAGTATGAGAGCCATACCTACACAGTCTATTCTATGGAGCTGCACTCCCCATCTGATAGAAATCTTACCCCCTTCCATGTAGTATGAGAGCCACACCTACACAGTCTATTCTATGGAGCTGCACTCCCCATCAGACAGAAATCTTACCCCCTTCCATGTAGTATGAGAGCCACACCTACACAGTCTATTCTATGGAGCTGCACTCCCCATCAGACAGAAATCTTACCCCCTTCCATGTAGTATGAGAGCCACACCTACACAGTCTATTCTATGGAGCTGCACTCCCCATCAGACAGAAATCTTACCACCCTTCATGTAGTATGAGAGCCACACCTACACAGTCTATTCTATGGAGCTGCACTCCCCATCAGACAGAAATCTTACCACCCTTCATGTAGTATGAGACTGAGCCATACCTACACAGTCTATTCTATGGAGCTGCACTCCCCATCAGACAGAGATCTTACCCCCTTCCATGTAGTATGAGAGCCACACCTACACAGTCTATTCTATGGAGCTGCACTCCCCATCAGACAGAGATCTTACCCCCTTCCATGTAGTATGAGAGCCACACCTACACAGTCTATTCTATGGAGCTGCACTCCCTATCAGATAGAAATCTTACCCCCTTCCATGTAGTATCAGAGCCACACCTACACAGTCTATTCTATGGAGCTGCACTCCCCATCAGACAGAAATCTTACCCCCTTCCATGTAGTATGAGAGCCACACCTACACAGTCTATTCTATGGAGCTGCACTCCCCATCTGACAGAGATCTTACCCCCTTCCATGTAGTATGAGAGCCACACCTACACAGTCTATTCTATGGAGCTGCACTCTCCATCAGACAGAAATCTTACCCCCCTCCATGTAGTATGAGAGCCACACCTACACAGTCTATTCTATGGAGCTGCACTCCCCATCAGACAGAAATCTTACCCCCTTCCATGTAGTATGAGAGCCACACCTACACAGTCTATTCTATGGAGCTGCACTCCCCATCAGACAGAGATCTTACCCCCTTCCATGTAGTATGAGAGCCACACCTACACAGTCTATTCTATGGAGCTGCACTCCCCATCAGACAGAAATCTTACCCCCTTCCATGTAGTATGAGAGCCACACCTACACAGTCTATTCTATGGAGCTGCACTCCTCATCAGACAGAAATCTTACCCCCTTCCATGTAGTATGAGAGCCACACCTACACAGTCTATTCTATGGAGCTGCACTCCACATCAGACAGAAATCTTACCCTCTTCCATGTAGTATGAGAGCCACACCTACACAGTCTATTCTATGGAGCTGCACTCCCCATCAGACAGAAATCTTACCCCCTTCCATGTAGTATGAGAGCCACACCTACACAGTCTATTCTATGGAGCTGCACTCCCCATCAGACAGAAATCTTACCCCCTTCCATGTAGTATGAGAGCCACACCTACACAGTCTATTCTATGGAGCTGCGCTCCCCATCAGACAGAGATCTTACCCCCTTCCATGTAGTATGAGAGCCATACCTACACAGTCTATTCTATGGAGCTGCACTCCCCATCAGATAGAAATCTTACCCCCTTCCATGTAGTATGAGAGCCACACCTACACAGTCTATTCTATGGAGCTGCACTCCCCATCAGACAGAAATCTTACCCCCTTCCATGTAGTATGAGAGCCACACCTACACAGTCTATTGTATGGAGCTGCACTCCCCATCAGACAGAAATCTTACCCCCTTCCATGTAGTATGAGAGCCACACCTACACAGTCTATTCTATGGAGCTGCACTCCCCATCAGACAGAAATCTTACCCCCTTCCATGTAGTATGAGAGCCATACCTACACAGTCTATTCTATGGAGCTGCACTCCCCATCAGACAGAGATCTTACCTCCTTCCATGTAGTATGAGAGCCACACCTACACAGTCTATTCTATGGAGCTGCACTCCCCATCAGACAGAAATCTTACCCCCTTCCATGTAGTATGAGAGCCACACCTACACAGTCTATTCTATGGAGCTGCACTCCCCATCAGACAGAAATCTTACCCCCTTCCATGTAGTATGAGAGCCATACCTACACAGTCTATTCTATGGAGCTGCACTCCCCATCAGACAGAGATCTTACCTCCTTCCATGTAGTATGAGAGCCACACCTACACAGTCTATTCTATGGAGCTGCACTCCCCATCAGACAGAAATCTTACCCCCTTCCATGTAGTATGAGAGCCACACCTACACAGTCTATTCTATGGAGCTGCACTCCCCATCAGACAGAAATCTTACCCCCTTCCATGTAGTATGAGAGCCATACCTACACAGTCTATTCTATGGAGCTGCACTCCCCATCAGACAGAGATCTTACCCCCTTCCATGTAGTATGAGAGCCACACCTACACAGTCTATTCTATGGAGCTGAACTCCTCATCAGATAACAAGCTTACCCCCTTCCATGTAGTATGAGAGCCACACCTACACAGTCTATTCTATGGAGCTGAGCTCCCCATCAGACAGAAATCTTACCCCCTTCCATGTAGTATGAGAGCCACACCTTCACAGTCTATTCTATGGAGCTGAACTCCCCATCAGACAGAAATCTTACCCCCCTCCATGTAGTATGAGAGTCACACCTACACAGTCTATTCTATGGAGCTGCACTCCCCATCAGACAGAGATCTTACCCCCTTCCATGTAGTATGAGAGCCACACCTACACAGTCTATTCTATGGAGCTGCACTCCCCATCAGACAGAAATCTTACCCCCTTCCATGTAGTATGAGAGCCACACCTACACAGTCTATTCTATGGAGCTGCACTCCCCATCAGACAGAAATCTTACCCCCTTCCATGTAGTATGAGAGCCATACCTACACAGTCTATTCTATGGAGCTGCACTCCCCATCAGACAGAAATCTTACCCCCTTCCATGTAGTATGAGAGCCACACCTACACAGTCTATTCTATGGAGCTGCACTCCCCATCAGATAGAAATCTTACCCCCTCCCATGTAGTATGAGAGCCACACCTACACAGTCTATTCTATTGAGCTGCACTCCCCATCAGACAGAAATCTTACCCCCTTCCATGTAGTATGAGAGCCACACCTACACAGTCTATTCTATGGAGCTGCACTCCCCATCAGACAGAAATCTTACCCCCTTCCATGTAGTATGAGAGCCACACCTACACAGTCTATTCTATGGAGCTGCACTCCCCATCAGACAGAAATCTTACCCCCTTCCATGTAGTATGAGAGCCATACTCTACACAGTCTATTCTATGGAGCTGCACTCCCCATCAGACAGAAATCTTACTCCCTTCCATGTAGTATGAGAGCCACACCTACACAGTCTATTCTATGGAGCTGAACTCCCCATCAGACAGAAATATTACCCCCTTTCATCTAGTATGAGAGCCACACCTACACAGTCTATTCTATGGAGCTGCACTGCCCATCAGACAGAGATCTTACCCCCTTCCATGTAGTATGAGAGCCAAACCTACACAGTGTATTCTATGGAGCTGCACTCCCCATCAGACAGAAATCTTACCCCCTTCCATGTAGTATGAGAGCCATACTCTACACAGTCTATTCTATGGAGCTGCACTCCCCATCAGACAGAAATCTTACCCCCTTCCATGTAGTATGAGAGCCATACTCTACACAGTCTATTCTATGGAGCTGAACTCCCCATCAGATAAAATCTTTGCAAGATGCTGCACACACAGATGCTGTACACATTCAACAGATCAGTATCTGCAAAAGATCTGTTCCTGCAAAAGATCCGTTCCTGCAAATTGCATTCATTGTCTATATCTGCAGATCCTCATACACACCTTGTTTCACGGACATTCATCTGCAGATCAGATCCACCAGGATGGATTTTCAGATCTGCAGATGATTGTCAGATCTGCAGATGAATGTCTGTTAAACAAGGTGTGTATGATGATCTGCAGATCTCATAGACTATGAATGCATTTTGCAGGAACGGATCTTTTGCAGGAACAGATCTTTTGCAGATACTGATCTGTTTCATGTGTACAGCATCTTTGTGTGCAGCATCTTGCAAAGATTTCTGTCTGATGGGGAGTTCAGCTCCATAGAATAGACTGTGTAGGTGTGGCTCTCATACTACATGGGAGGGGGTAAGATTTCTGTCTGATGGGGAGTGCAGCTCCATAGAATAGACTGTGTAGGTGTGGCTCTCATACTACATGGAAGGGGGTAAGATTTCTGTCTGATGGGGAGTGCAGCTCCATAGAATAGACTGTGTAGGTATGGCTCTCATACTACATGGAAGGGGGTAAGATTTCTGTCTGGTGGGGAGTTCAGCTTCATAGAATAGACTGTAGGTGTGGCTCTCATACTACATGGAAGGGGGTAAGATTTCTGTCTGATGGGGAGTTCAGCTCCATAGAATAGACTGTGTAGGTGTGGCTCTCATACTACATGGAAGGGGGTAAGATTTCTGTCTGATGGGGAGTTCAGCTCCATAGAATAGACTGTGTAGGTGTGGCTCTCATACTACATGGAAGGGGGTAAGATTTCTGTCTGATGGGGAGTGCAGCTCCATAGAATAGACTGTGTAGGTGTGGCTCTCATACTACATGGAAGGGGGTAAGATTTCTGTCTGATGGGGAGTGCAGCTCCATAGAATAGACTGTGTAGGTATGGCTCTCATACTACATGGAAGGGGGTAAGATTTCTGTCTGGTGGGGAGTTCAGCTTCATAGAATAGACTGTAGGTGTGGCTCTCATACTACATGGAAGGAGGTAAGATTTCTGTCTGATGGGGAGTTCAGCTCCATAGAATAGACTGTGTAGGTGTGGCTCTCATACTACATGGAAGGGGGTAAGATTTCTGTCTGATGGGGAGTTCAGCTCCATATAATAGACTGTGTAGGTGTGGCTCTCATACTACATGGAAGGGGGTAAGATTTCTGTCTGATGGGGAGTGCAGCTCCATAGAATAGACTGTGTAGGTGTGACTCTCATACTACATGGAGGGGGGTAAGATTTCTGTCTGATGGGGAGTTCAGCTCCATAGAATAGACTGTGTAGGTGTGGCTCTCATACTACATGGAAGGGGGTAAGATTTCTGTCTGATGGGGAGTTCAGCTCCATAGAATAGACTGTGTAGGTGTGGCTCTCATACTACATGGAGGGGGGTAAGATTTCTGTCTGATGGGGAGTGCAGCTCCATAGAATAGCCTGTGTAGGTATGGCTCTCATACTACATGGAAGGGGGTAAGATTTCTGTCTGATGGGGAGTGCAGCTCCATAGAATAGACTGTGTAGGTGTGGCTCTCATACTACATGGAAGTGGGTAAGATTTCTGTCTGATGGGGAGTGCAGCTCCATAGAATAGACTGTGTAGGTGTGGCTCTCATACTACATGGAAGGGGGTAAGATTTCTGTCTGATGGGGAGTGCAGCTCCATAGAATAGACTGTGTAGGTGTGACTCTCATACTACATGGAAGGGGGTAAGATTTCTGTCTGATGGGGAGTGCAGCTCCATAGAATAGACTGTGTAGGTGTGGCTCTCATACTACATGGAAGGGGGTAAGATTTCTGTCTGATGGGGAGTGCAGCTCCATAGAATAGACTGTGTAGGTGTGGCTCTCATACTACATGGAAGGGGGTAAGATTCCTGTCTGATGGGGAGTTCATCTCCATAGAATAGACTGTGTAGGTGTGGCTCTCATACTACATGGAAGGGGGTAAGATTTCTGTCTGATGGGGAGTGCAGCTCCATAGAATAGACTGTGTAGAGTATGCAGGGGAGGACTGGCCAGGGGGGAAGGGGGGAGATTTCCCCCCAGGCTGCCTCTCATTTAATGATTTAGGGCTGGTACAGTGCCTGGTGCATTCATGTTTTTGTATAAGGCAATGTGAACCACTACGCTGGCTGAGGCAAATAAATGCCCAATTACAGAGCAATTAGAGGGAGGGCAAGCTGGTAAATATACATTGCATGATACAGAGCAGAGGCTTGCCTGCAGGGTCTGTGGGAACAAATCTGTCTGGTCTCTCACTATTGTTAAATGACTGCATGTGCACAGCTGCATAAGGTATTGTCTAGGTTGAAAAATATTTGACAATCCCTAGACTCCAGAAGGGCTGCTTGAAAATAGAGTTGGGCCGAACGGTTCGCCTGCGAACGGTTCCATGCAAACTTCCGTGGTTCGCGTTCGCGTCCCGCAGGCGAACTTTTGCGGAAGTTCGGTTCGCCCCATAATGCACCATGAGGGTCAACTTTGACCCTCTACATCACAGTCAGCAGCCCCAGTGTAGCCAATTAGGCTACACTAGCCCCTGGAGCCACTCCCCCCCTACTAAAAGGCAGGCAGCGGCGACCATTACGGTCACTCGTGTGCCTGCATTAGTGAGAGTAGGGCGAGCTGCTGCACACTCTCTCATAGGGAAAGATTAGTTAGGCTTAGCTTGTCCCTGGCTGCATACCTGTTCTGTGAACCCACCACTGCATACCTGTACTGTGAACCCACCACTGCATACCTGTTCAGTGAACCCACCACTGCATACCTGTTCTGTGAACCCACCACTGCATACCTGTTCTGTGAACCCACCACTGCATACCTGTTCTGTGAACCCACCACTGCATACCTGTACTGTGAACCCACCACTGCATACCTGTTCTGTGAACCCACCACTGCATACCTGTTCAGTGAACCCACCACTGCATACCTGTTCTGTGAACCCACCACTGCATACCTGTTCAGTGAACCCACCACTGCATACCTGTTCAGTGAACCCACCACTGCATACCTGTTCAGTGAACCCACCACTGCATACCTGTTCAGTGAACCCGCCACTGCATACCTGTTCTGTTCAGTGAACCCGCCACTGCATACCTGTTCTGCTCAGTGAACCCGCCACTGCATACCTGTTCTGTTCAGTGAACAGTTTGGTGTGTCAGTGTGAAGCAGTACCTTAATTACACTACCTGATTGATGTATACACATGCAAGATGTTTTGAAGCACTAGGCCTGTCATTTAGCATTCAATATGATTTCTGCCCTTAAAACGCTGCTTTGCGTCAAATCCAGATTTTTCCCGGGGACTTTTGGCGTGTATCCCACTCCGCCATGCCCCCCTCCAGGTGTTAGACCCATTGAAACATCTTTTCCATCACTTTTGTGGCCAGCATCATTTTTTTTTTTTAAAGTTCGCATCCCCATTGAAGTCTATTGCGGTTCGCAAACTTTAACGCGAACCGAATCTTCCGCAGAAGTTCGTGAACCTAAAATCAGAGGTTCGGCCCAACTCTACTTGAAAACAGTCCCTAGACTCCAGAAGGGCTGCTGGCAGACAGTCCCTAGACTCCAGGATGTCTGCTGGCAGACAGTCCCTAGACTCCAAAAGGGCTGCTTTCAGGACTTGTGAGAGATTGGCAGGGACAGGATTGATATTATAGGCAAGTAGCCTCTGTGTGATTTGGCTGCAATACAGATAAGCTCTCTGATCCATCTCAGGCTATTCTCATCTCTCTTCCACTACTGGAATATAGCACATGGGGCACGTGTGATGTCATTTGGGCTGGGGCTGCTGTAAAAATGGGCCTCTAATTTGTGTTTTCCCCCCAGGCCAAAAGGTCCCAGTCCTCCCCTGAGAGTATGGCTCTAATACTACATGGAAGGGGGTAAGATTTCTGTCTGATGGGGAGTGCAGCTCCATAGAAAAGACTGTGTAGGTGTGGCTCTCATACTACATGGAAGGGGGTAAGATTTCTGTCTGATGGGGAGTGCAGCTCCATAGAATAGACTGTGTAGGTGTGGCTCTCATACTACATGGAGGGGGGTAAGATTGCTGTCTGATGTGGAGTTCAGCTCCATAGAATAGACTGTGTAGGTTTGGCTCTCATACTACATGGAAGGGGGTAAGATTTCTGTCTGATGGGGAGTGCAGCTCCATAGAATAGACTGTGTAGGTGTGGCTCTCATACTACATGGAAGGGGGTAAGATCTCTGTCTGATGGGGAGTGCAGCTCCATAGAATAGACTGTGTAGGTGTGACTCTCATACTACATGGAAGGGGGTAAGATTTCTGTCTGATGGGGAGTGCAGCTCTATAGAATAGACTGTGTAGGTGTGGCTCTCATACTACATGGAAGGGGGTAAGATCTCTGTCTGATGGGGAGTGCAGCTCCATAGAATAGACTGTGTAGGTGTGGCTCTCATACTACATGGAAGGGGGTAAGATTTCTGTCTGATGGGGAGTGCAGCTCCATAGAATAGACTGTGTAGGTATGGCTCTCATACTACATGGAAGGGGGTAAGATCTCTGTCTGATGGGGAGTGCAGCTCCATAGAATAGACTGTGTAGAGTATGGCTCTCATACTACATGGAAGGGGGTAAGATCTCTGTCTGATGGGGAGTGCAGCTCCATAGAATAGACTGTGTAGAGTATGGCTCTCATACTACATGGAAGGGGGTAAGATTTCTATCTGATGGGGAGTGCAGCTCCATAGAATAGACTGTGTAGGTGTGGCTCTCATACTACATGGAAGGGGGTAAGATTTCTATATGATGGGGAGTGCAGCTCCATAGAATAGACTGTGTAGAGTATGGCTCTCATACTACATAGAAGGGGGTAAGATTTCTGTCTGATGGGGAGTGCAGCTCCATAGAATAGACTGTGTAGGTGTGGCTCTCATACTACATAGAAGGGGGTAAGATTTCTGTCTGATGGGGAGTGCAGCTCCATAGAATAGACTGTGTAGGTGTGGCTCTCATACTACATGGAAGGGGGTAAGATTTCTATCTGATGGGGAGTGCAGCTCCATAGAATAGACTGTGTAGAGTATGGCTCTCATACTACATGGAAGGGGGTAAGATTTCTGTCTGATGGGGAGTGCAGCTCCATAGAATAGACTGTGTAGGTGTGGCTCTCATACTACATAGAAGGGGGTAAGATTTCTGTCTGATGGGGAGTGCAGCTCCATAGAATAGACTGTGTAGAGTATGGCTCTCATACTACATGGAAGGGGGTAAGATTTCTGTCTGATGGGGAGTGCAGCTCCATAGAATAGACTGTGTAGGTGTGACTCTCATACTACATGGAAGGGGGTAAGATTTCTGTCTGATGGGGAGTTCAGCTCCATAGAATAGACTGTGTAGGTGTGGCTCTCATACTACATGGAAGGGGGTAAGATTTCTGTCTGATGGGGAGTGCAGCTCCATAGAATAGACTGTGTAGGTGTGGCTCTCATACTACATGGAAGGGGGTAAGATTCCTGTCTGATGGGGAGTTCATCTCCATAGAATAGACTGTGTAGGTGTGGCTCTCATACTACATGGAAGGGGGTAAGATTTCTGTCTGATGGGGAGTGCAGCTCCATAGAATAGACTGTGTAGAGTATGGCTCTAATACTACATGGAAGGGGGTAAGATTTCTGTCTGATGGGGAGTGCAGCTCCATAGAAAAGACTGTGTAGGTGTGGCTCTCATACTACATGGAAGGGGGTAAGATTTCTGTCTGATGGGGAGTGCAGCTCCATAGAATAGACTGTGTAGGTATGGCTCTCATACTACATGGAAGGGGGTAAGATTTCTGTCTGATGGGGAGTGCAGCGCCATAGAATAGACTGTGTAGGTGTGGCTCTCATACTACATGGAGGGGGGTAAGATTGCTGTCTGATGTGGAGTTCAGCTCCATAGAATAGACTGTGTAGGTGTGGCTCTCATACTACATGGAAGGGGGTAAGATTTCTGTCTGATGGGGAGTGCAGCTCCATAGAATAGACTGTGTAGGTGTGGCTCTCATACTACATGGAAGGGGGTAAGATCTCTGTCTGATGGGGAGTGCAGCTCCATAGAATAGACTGTGTAGGTGTGACTCTCATACTACATGGAAGGGGGTAAGATTTCTGTCTGATGGGGAGTGCAGCTCTATAGAATAGACTGTGTAGGTGTGGCTCTCATACTACATGGAAGGGGGTAAGATCTCTGTCTGATGGGGAGTGCAGCTCCATAGAATAGACTGTGTAGGTGTGGCTCTCATACTACATGGAAGGGGGTAAGATTTCTGTCTGATGGGGAGTGCAGCTCCATAGAATAGACTGTGTAGGTTTGGCTCTCATACTACATGGAAGGGGGTAAGATCTCTGTCTGATGGGGAGTGCAGCTCCATAGAATAGACTGTGTAGAGTATGGCTCTCATACTACATGGAAGGGGGTAAGATCTCTGTCTGATGGGGAGTGCAGCTCCATAGAATAGACTGTGTAGAGTATGGCTCTCATACTACATGGAAGGGGGTAAGATTTCTATCTGATGGGGAGTGCAGCTCCATAGAATAGACTGTGTAGGTGTGGCTCTCATACTACATGGAAGGGGGTAAGATTTCTATCTGATGGGGAGTGCAGCTCAATAAAATAGACTGTGTAGAGTATGGCTCTCATACTACATGGAAGGGGGTAAGATTTCTGTCTGATGGGGAGTGCAGCTCCATAGAATAGACTGTGTAGGTGTGGCTCTCATACTACATAGAAGGGGGTAAGATTTCTGTCTGATGGGGAGTGCAGCTCCATAGAATAGACTGTGTAGGTGTGGCTCTCATACTACATGGAAGGGGGTAAGATTTCTATCTGATGGGGAGTGCAGCTCCATAGAAAAGACTGTGTAGAGTATGGCTCTCATACTACATGGAAGGGGGTAAGATTTCTGTCTGATGGGGAGTGCAGCTCCATAGAATAGACTGTGTAGGTGTGGCTCTCATACTACATAGAAGGGGGTAAGATTTCTGTCTGATGGGGAGTGCAGCTCCATAGAATAGACTGTGTAGAGTATGGCTCTCATACTACATAGAAGGGGGTAAGATTTCTGTCTGATGGGGAGTGCAGCTCCATAGAATAGACTGTGTAGGTATGGCTCTCATACTACATGGAGGGTGGTAAGATTTCTGTCTGATGGGGAGTTCAGCTCCATAGAATAGACTGTGTAGAGTATGGCTCTCATACTACATAGAAGGGGGTAAGATTTCTGTCTGATGGGGAGTGCAGCTCCATAGAATAGACTGTGTAGAGTATGGCTCTCATACTACATGGAAGGGGGTAAGATTTCTGTCTGATGGGGAGTGCAGCTCCATAGAATAGACTGTGTAGGTGTGGCTCTCATACTACATGGAGGGTGGTAAGATTTCTGTCTGATGGGGAGTGCAGCTCCATAGAATAGACTGTGTAGGTGTAGCTCTCATACTACATGGAGGGTGGTAAGATTTCTGTCTGATGGGGAGTGCAGCTCCATAGAATAGACTGTGTAGAGTATGGCTCTCATACTACATGGAAGGGGGTAAGATTTCTGTCTGATGGGGAGTGCAGCTCTATAGAATAGACTGTGTAGGTGTGGCTCTCATACTACATGGAAGGAGGTAAGATTTCTGTCTGATGGGCAGTGCAGCTCCATAGAATAGACTGTGTAGGTGTGGCTCTCATACTACATGGAATGGGGTAAGATTTCTGTCTGATGGGGAGTGCAGCTCCATAGAATAGACTGTGTAGGTGTGGCTCTCATACTACATGGAAGGGGGTAAGATTTCTGTCTGATGGGGAGTGCAGCTCCATAGAATAGACTGTGTAGGTATGGCTCTCATACTACATGGAAGGGGGTAAGATTTCTGTCTGATGGGGAGTGCAGCTCCATAGAATAGACTGTGTAGGTGTGGCTCTCATACTACATGGAAGGGGGTAATATGTCTGTCTGATGGGGAGTGCAGCTCCATAGAATAGACTGTGTAGGTATGGCTCTCATACTACATGGAAGGGGGTAAGATTTCTGTCTGATGGGGAGTTCAGCTCCATAGAATAGACTGTGTAGGTGTGGCTCTCATACTACATGGAAGGGAGTAAGATTTCTGTCTGATGGGGAGTGCAGCTCCATAGAATAGACTGTGTAGGTGTGGCTCTCATACTACATGGAAGGGGGTAAGATTTCTGTCTGATGGGGAGATCAGCTCCATAGAATAGACTGTGTAGGGTATGGCTCTCATACTACATGGAAGGGGGTAAGATTTCTGTCTGATGGGGAGTGCAGCTCCATAGAATAGACTGTGTAGGTGTGGCTCTCATACTACATGGAAGGGGGTAAGATTTCTGTCTGATGGGGAGTGCAGCTCCATAGAATAGACTGTGTAGGTATGGCTCTCATACTACATGGAAGGGGGTAAGATTTCTGTCTGATGGGGAGTGCAGCTCCATAGAATAGACTGTGTAGGTGTGGCTCTCATACTACATGGAAGGGGGTAAGATTTCGGTCTGATGGGGAGTGCAGCTCCATAGAATAGACTGTGTAGGTATGGCTCTCATACTACATGGAAGGGGGTAAGATTTCTGTCTGACGGGGAGTGCAGCTCCATAGAATAGACTGTGTAGGTGTGGCTCTCATACTACATGGAAGGGGGTAAGATTTCTATCTGATGGGGAGTGCAGCTCCATAGAATAGACTGTGTAGGTGTGGCTCTCATACTGCATGGAAGTGGGTAAGATTTCTGTCTGATGGGGAGTGCAGCTCCATAGAATAGACTGTGTAGGTGTGGCTCTCATACTACATGGAAGGGGGTAAGATTTATGTCTGATGGGGAGTGCAGCTCCATAGAATAGACTGTGTAGGTGTGGCTCTCATACTACATGGAAGGGTGGTAAGATTCCTGTCTGATGGGGAGCGCAGCTCCATAGAATAGACTGTGTAGGTATGGCTCTCATACTACATGGAAGGGGGTAAGATTTCTATCTGATGGGGAGATCAGCTCCATAGAATAGACTGTGTAGGTGTGGCTCTCATACTACATGGAAGGAGGTAAGATTTCTGTCTGATGGGGAGTGCAGCTCCATAGAATAGACTGTGTAGGTGTGGCTCTCATACTACATGGAAGGGGGTAAGATTTCTATCTGATGGGGAGTGCAGCTCCATAGAATAGACTGTGTAGGTATGGCTCTCATACTACATGGAAGGGGGTAAGATTTCTGTCTGATGGGGAGTGCAGCTCCATAGAATAGACTGTGTAGGTGTGGCTCTCATACTACATGGAAGCAGGGGCGTAGCTTGGGGTGGGCGGGGTAGGACACGTGCCCCCGGGCGCTGGGTCCCTAGGGGCACCCAGCCGGGACCTGTGTTTTTATTCTTTATTTATTTTCCCTCCAGCGGGAGCGCAGAGAAGAGCAAGAGCTGTGGACACAGCAGTGGGGAAGGGGGGAAGTCTCCCCCCCTTCCCTCACCTTAGGGTTCACCCTCTCCCTTGCTCCCCCTGCAGATATGAACAGCGGGCGGGCGGCAGAACACTTACTCCATTCGCGTGGAGTAGACAGATCTGTGCTCCACTAATCTGGTCTAGTCTAGACCAGATCAGCGGAGCACAGATCTGTCTTCTCTGCGCAACCTTTTACACCACTGCTAAGGTCATGTATATTTGGCCCCACCCATTACCACGCCCACATACTGTTGCATGGCCACACCCCTTGTTTAGCGGGTCCCTCCTTACAGGGCGCATCAATAGTCTTCGTCCCCGGGCGCTGAAAGCCCTAGCTACGCCTCTGCATGGAAGGGGGTAAGATTTCTGTCTGATGGGGAGTGCAGCTCCATAGAATAGACTGTGAAGGTATGGCTCTCATACTACATGGAAGGGGGTAAGATTTCTGTCTGATGGGGAGTGCAGCTCCATAGAATAGACTGTGTAGGTGTGGCTCTCATACTACATGGAAGGGGGTAAGATTTCTGTCTGATGGGGAGTGCAGCTCCATAGAATAGACTGTGTAGGTGTGGCTCTCATACTACATGGAAGGGGGTAAAATTAGTCTGTGATCTTTCATTTTCCAAAGACTATGGTCTGATGTGTGTATGCACCCTTAGAAGGCCTTTGGGGTTACGTAGGTGGGGAATTGGTACTGTAGTAAGCATACAGACACTTGTACTGCGCTCCTTTGCTTTTTTCCCTGCCTGAAATTTATCTTGAGTTTATAATTAACTAGCTATGGAACTGACAGTTTTTCTCCAGCTGGGACTCAGTCCAGCTCATTGATAACAAATTACAGCTATAAAACACTTTCCTAAGCAGATAACTGGGCTTCTGACTGCAAGGGATGGATACAGAGGTGGATAGCAGGGGTGCTCGGATACCCCAATCACGTATTCCAATGATCACCAATTTGACATCGCCCACTTACGAATTCAGATCACGATTATGAATAGAAACAGATATCCGACTCGAGTGCGGTTTTGAGTCGAATAACTGCATGTAATCATGTAATCACGCATGTAATCACGCATGTAATCACGTAATCTCGCATGTAATCACGTAATCACGCATGTAATCACGCATGTAATCACGTAATCTCGCATGTAATCACGTAATCTCGCATGTAATCACGTAATCTCGCATGTAATCACAAATCATGAGTTGTGATTGAAACCCGCCGACTTTAGCGGTTAATAGCAAAGTCCCCTTACATGCTACAACCACCAAATTTGCCAGTTATGTTAAGAAGAACAGTGGAAACGAGAGGAAACTTTTTTTCAAAAATTCCTAGAAAATGTTTTCCCTCTTGTTCCCACTGTTTTTCTTCACATATCTGGCACATTTGGTGTTTCTGGCATGTAAGGGAGCTTCGGTATTAACCGCTAGAGTCGGCAGGTTTTGAATCACGAATACCAACTAGTGAAGACGAGTGTAATCCTGATTGGTATTCGGGATCGAGAGCCAATCACTAACGCTGATTACAATCTCGTGATCACAAAGAACGGCTGGTGATGATGAGTTACTCCTGATCACACGCTCATGATGGGCACCCCTGCTCCATAGTTCATGTATTTTCCATTTGGGACTCCTGAGACTCTGCAGTTGCACAGAGAGTAATAAAACATTAAATCTGTTTCGTAAATATTTAAACATAAAATAAAGCCTTAATATCTAAAAAAAAAAGTCATTTTTAGGAGTAGGAGGACAGATGCAATTGTTTGTCTCATTAGTTTATTTTCATCTAGGGCTCACTTTAAGGGTTCAAATCTCGTCTCTTCCGGTTTAGTAAGCCAGCACCTATTCAGTAAGGAGTCCTTGGGCGAGACTCCCTAACACAGCAAGGTGGCCTACTGAGTGCCCCCTAGTGGCTGCCTTGCAAGCACTTTGAATCTTGAGAAGGAAAGGGCTAAACAAATGCTGTAATTATTATTGCTGCAACCCAAGTACTGATCACCTTGGCAGATCCAAGCACTGCATATGCCTGACAGATGCAACTGCTGATCATCCCTGAGAACTAACTGCTAATCATATCAGATAACTGCTGATCATACAGAGAGATCCAACTGCTGATCATCCCTGAGAACTAACTGCTGATCACATCAGATAACTGCTGATCATACAGACAGATCAAACTGCTGATCATTCCTGAAGACAAACTGCTGATCATATCAGATAACTGCTGATCATACAGAAAGATCAAACTGTTGATCCTCCCTGAGAACTAACTGCTGATCACATCAGATAACTGCTGATCATACACAGAGATCCAACTGCTGATCATCTCTGAGAACCAACTGCTGATCATATCAGATAACTGCTGATCATACAGAGAGATCCAACTGCTGATCATCCCTGAGAACTAACTGCTGATCACATCAGATAACTGCTGATCATACACAGAGATCCAACTGCTGATCATCCCTGAGAACTAACTGCTGATCATACAGAGAGATCCAACTGCTGATCATCTCTGAGAACCAACTGCTGATCATATCAGATAACTGCTCATCATACAGACAGATCCAACTGCTGATCATACAGAGAGATCCAACTGCTGATTATACAGAGAGATCAAACTGCTGATCATCCCTGAGAACTAACTGCTGATCATATCAGATAACTGCTGATCATACAGACAGATGCAACTGCTGAGCATCCCTGAGAACGAACTGCTGATCATATCAGATAACTGCTGATCATACAGACAGATCCAACTGCTGATCATTCCTGAAAACAAACTGCCGATCATATCAGATAACTGCTGATCATACAGAAAGATCAAACTGTTGATCCTCCCTGATAACTAACTGCTGATCATATCAGATAACTGCTGATCATACAGACAGATCCAACTGCTGATCATACAGAGAGATCAAACTGCTGATCATCTCTGAGAACTAACTGCTGATCATATCAGATAACTGCTGATCATTGAGACAGATCTAACCACTGATCATCCCACCAGATCCAGCTATTGATCAACCCTAATAACCAACTGCTGATCATTGAGACAGATAACTGCTGATCATAGACAGAGATCCAACTGATTATCATCCCTGAGAACCAACTCCTGATCATATCAGATAACTGCTGATCATACACAGAGAACCAACTGCTGATCATACACAGAGAACCAACTCCTGATCATATCAGAAAACTGCTGATCATACACAGAGATCCAACTGCTGATCATCCCTGAGATCCAACTGCTGATCATCCCTGAGATCCAACTGCTGATCATTTCAGTTAACTGCTGATCATCCCTGAGAACCAACTGCTGATCATACACAGAGAACCAACTGCTGATCATTTCAGATAACTGCTGATCATCCCTGAGAACCAACTGCTGATCATACACAGAGAACCAACTGCTGATCATTTCAGATAACTGCTAATGACGGTGTCATGCGGTACTGGCTGTATGTGATTGGTTTTGGAGGACAGCAGAGGACATAGATCTGGTGTGTAGAGTCACATGTCACATCGTCCCCTCCATGAGATTGGCCTGTTGCCACTGGCTGAGAGGCTTACCCTCACGTCTGTGGAGCCAACAATCTCGTTATTTGAGGTATTATGTGCGTCCGCTGGCTTCATATCCGCTGGTTGGAAATCCTGATTTATGATTCTGCAGAAAATCTGATTTCCTCCAATGCTGATGGCAGATTCTGATTTCCTCCAATGCTGATCGCAGATGCTGATTTCCTCCAATGCTGACGGCAGATTCTGATTTCCTCCAATGCTGATCGCAGATTCCGATTTCCTCCAATGCTGATCGCAGATTCTGATTTCCTCCAATGCTGATCGCAGATTCTGATTTCCTCCAATGCTGATAACAGATTCTGATTTCCTCCAATGCTGATCGCAGATTCCGATTTCCTCCAATGCTGATCGCAGATTCTGATTTCCTCCAATGCTGATCGCAGATTCTGATTTCCTCCAATGCTGATCGCAGATTCTGATTTCCTCCAATGCTAATCGCAGATTCTGATTTCCTCCAATGCTAATCGCAGATTCTGATTTCCTCCAATGCTGATCGCAGATTCTGATTTCCTCCAATGCTGATCTCAGATTCTGATTTCCTCCAATGCTGATCGCAGATTCTGATCTCCTCCAATGCTGATCGCAGATTCTGATTTCCTCCAATGCTGATCTCAGATTCTGATTTCCTCCAATGCTGATCTCAGATTCTGATTTCCTCCAATGCTGATCGCAGATTCTCATTTCCTCCAATGCTGATCGCAGATTCTGATTTCCTCCAATGCTGATCGCAGATTCTGATTTCCTCCAATGCTGATCGCAGATTCTGATTCCCTCCAATGCTGATCGCAGATTCTGATTTCCTCCAATGCTGATCGCAGATTCTGATTCCCTCCAATGCTGATCGCAGATTTTGATTTCCTCCAATGCTGATCGCAGATTCTGATTTCCTCCAATGCTGATCGCAGATTCTGATTTCCTCCAATGCTGATCGCAGATTCTGATTTTCTCCAATGCTGATCGCAGATTTTGATTTCCTCCAATGCTGATCGCAGATTCTGATTTCCTCCAATGCTGATCGCAGATTCTGATTTCCTCCAATGCTGATCGCAGATTCTGATTTCCTCCAATGCTGATCGCAGATTCCGATTTCCTCCAATGCTGATCGCAGATTCCGATTTCCTCCAATGCTGATGGCAGATTCTGATTTCCTCCAATGCTGATCTCAGATTCTGATTTCCTCCAATGCTGATCGCAGATTCTGATTTCCTCCAATGCTGATGGCAGATTCTGATTTCCTCCAATGCTGATCGCAGATTCCGATTTCCTCCAATGCTGATGGCAGATTCTGATTTCCTCCAATGCTGATTTCAGATTCTGATTTCCTCCAATGCTGATCGCAGATTCTGATTTCCTCCAATGCTGATCGCAGATTCTGATTTCCTCCAATGCTGATCGCAGATTCTGATCTCCTCCAATGCTGATCGCAGATTCTGATTATCTCCAATGCTGATCGCAGATTTTGATTTCCTCCAATGCTGATCGCAGATTCTGATTTCCTCCAATGCTGATCGCAGATTCTGATTTCCTCCAATGCTGATCGCAGATTCTGATTTCCTCCAATGCTGATCGCAGATTCTGATCTCCTCCAATGCTGATCGCAGATTCTGATTCCCTCCAATGCTGATCGCAGATTCTGATTTCCTCCAATGCTGATCGCAGATTCTGATTTCCTCCAATGCTGATCGCAGATTCTGATTTTCTCCAATGCTGATCGCAGATTTTGATTTCCTCCAATGCTGATAACAGATTCTGATTTCCTCCAATGCTGATCGCAGATTCTGATTTCCTCCAATGCTGATCGCAGATTCTGATTTCCTCCAATGCTGATCGTGGATTCTGATTTGCTCCAATGCTGATCGCGGATTCTGATTTCCTCCAATGCTGATCGCAGATTCTGATCTCCTCCAATGCTGATCGCAGATTCTCATTTCCTCCAATGCTGATCGCAGATTCTGATCTCCTCCAATGCTGATCGCAGATTCTGATCTCCTCCAATGCTGATCGCAGATTCTGATTTCCTCCAATGCTGATCGCAGATTCTGATTTCCTCCAATGCTGATCGCAGATTCTGATCTTCTCCAATGCTGATTGCAGATTCTGATTTCCTCCAATGCTGATCGCAGATTCTGATTTCCTCCAATGCTGATGACAGATGCTGATTTCCTCCAATGCTGATCGCAGATTCTGATTTCCTCCAATGCTGATCGCAGATTCTGATTTCCTCCAATGCTGATCGCAGATTGTCATTTCCTCCAATGCTGATCGCAGATTCTGATTTCCTCCAATGCTGATCGCAGATTCTGATTTCCTCCAATGCTGATCACAGATGCTGATTTCCTCCAATGCTGATCGCAGATTCTCATTTCCTCCAATGCTGATTGCAGATTCCGATTTCCTCCAATGCTGATCGCAGATTCTGATTTCCTGCAATGCTGATGGCAGATTCTGATTTCCTCCAATGCTGATCGCAGATTCTGATTTCCTCCAATGCTGATCGCAGATTCTGATTTCCTCCAATGCTGATCGCAGATTCTGATTTCCTCCAATGCTGATCGCAGATTCTGATTTCCTCCAATGCTGATCGCAGATTCTGATTTCCTCCAATGCTGATTGCAGATTCTGATTTCCTCCAATGCTGATCGCAGATTCTCATTTCCTCCAATGCTGATCGCAGATTCCGATTTCCTCCAATGCTGATCGCAGATTCTCATTTCCTCCAATGCTGATCGCAGATTCTGATTTCCTCCAATGCTGATTGCAGATTCTGATTTCCTCCAATGCTGATTGCAGATTCTGATTTCCTCCAATGCTGATCGCAGATTCTGATTTCCTCCAATGCTGATGACAGATGCTGATTTCATCCAATGCTGATCGCAGATTCTGATTTCCTTCAATGCTGATCGCAGATTCCGATTTCCTCCAATGCTGATGGCAGATTCTGATTTCCTCCAATGCTGATCGCAGATTCTGATTTCCTCCAATGCTGATTGCAGATTCCGATTTCCTCCAATGCTGATCGCAGATTCTCATTTCCTCCAATGCTGATTGCAGATTCCGATTTCCTCCAATGCTGATCGCAGATTCTGATTTCCTCCAATGCTGATCGCAGATTCTGATTCCGAGGATATTTTTGGTAATTTTTTGCTTTCTCTGATTGGCTAGATACTTATGACTCTGCATTCTCCGATTGGTCCAATGCTTCTGAGTTCTGTGGTTAGGCTGTAAGTTGTGTCATTGCGGTATTTTCACAGAAATCTGATTTCTTCTTATTTACAATTTTGCTGATCAGAAATGGTAGATTTCTGATCAGAGATTGGATTATTGCAGAATCGGAATGAGGATCGCTACTATTTATGAGTTTGCGGCGAGGTCCCTTTACATTTCCGCTTCAGGGAAGGAACACACGAGGCAGAAACGCTAGCATGTGGAAAACGCAGGGAAAACGCACATAATGCAAGTCAATGGGGCGCATGGAAAAACGCGTGTGTTCGCATTCTGCACTGTGCATTTTTTAAACCGCAGGACTTGCCGCAGATTTTTCCAAAACGCATCTAAAATGCACATAGATGAATGACGATGGTGACGCAGAGGTATTGCGTTTTAGTGCGTTTTTAGCGTGTTTTTTTTAATGATGTATTTCCGCTTCCTGTTGACTTCCTAGTGATTACCATAAAACGCATATCTAAAACGCATACAATACGCATATGCTATTCATATATGCGAACGGCAAACGCATTAAAACGCACACAAAAACGCATGTGCGGAACAAAAATGCAAGACGCAAATGCACTGAAAACGTGCAAACACATATGCAGCAAAATTCTATCTTTCCCACACTGCCTAGTGTGTCCCCACCATGAGGGTAAGATCACACTAGGCAGAATTGCATATGCGTTTTCCACTATGTGCTATGGGAAAAACTTAGTGTGTTCCCAGCCGGAAGGATTCAGAGATTGTGGCCTTTCTGTGAGCGACACCTGTCCTTTCCCATCATCAGCACAGAAGGCCTACAATCTGTGGCTGTGAGAAGGTGTGACGTGAGGGTTGGCCGCAGCGCCTCCTATCTCAGATCTGTGGCTGTGAGAAGATGTGACGGGAGGGTTGGCCACATCACCTCCTATCTCCGATCTGTGGCTGTGAGAAGGTGTGACGGGAGGGTTGGCCGCACCTCCTCCTATCTCCGATCTGTGGCTGTGAGAAGGTGTGACGGGAGGATTGGCCACACCGCCTCCTATCTCCTATCTGTGGCTGTGAGAAGGTGTGACGGGAGGGTTGGCCGCACCTCCTCCTATCTCCGATCTGTGGCTGTGAGAAGGTGTGACGGGAGGATTGGCCACACCGCCTCCTATCTCCGATCTGTGGCTGTGAGAAGGTGTGACGTAAGGGTTGGCCACACCGCCTCCTATTGCCGATCTGTGGCTGTGAGAAGGTGTGACGTAAGCGTTGGCCACACCGCCTCCTATCGCCGATCTGTGGCTGTGAGACGGTGTGACGTGAGGGTTGGCCACATCGCCTCCTATCTCCGATCTGTGGCTGTGAGAAGGTTTGACGGGAGGGTTGGCCACACCGCCTCCTATTGCCGATCTGTGGCTGTGAGAAGGTTTGAAGGGAGGGTTGGCCACCTTGCCTCCTACCTCTGATCTGTGGCTGTGAGAAGATGTGACGGGAGGGTTGGCCACACCGCCTCCTATCTCCGATCTGTGGCTGTGAGAAGGTGTGACGGGAGGGTTGGCCGCATCACCTCCTATTTCTGATCTGTGGCTGTGAGAAGGTGTGATGGGAGGGTTGGCCACACCGCCTCCTATCTTCATTCTGTGGCTGTGAGAAGGTGTGACGGGAGGGTTGGCCACATCACCTCCTATCTCCGATCTGTGGCTATGAGAAGGTGTGACAGGAGGGTTGGCCACATCCCCTCCTATCTCAGATCTGTGGCTGTGAGAAGATGTGACGGGAGGGTTGGCCACATCACCTTCTATCTCTGATCTGAGGCTGTGAGAAGGTGTGACATGAGGGTTGGCCACATCGCCTCCTATCTCTGATCTGTGACTGTAAGAAGGTGTGAAAGGAGGGTTGGCCACACCGCCTCCTATCTCCGATCTGTGGCTGTGAGAAGGTGTGACGGGAGGGTTGGCCACACCGCCTCCTATCTCCGATCTGTGGCTGTGAGAAGGTGTGACGGGAGAGTTGGCCACACCTCCTCCTATCGCCGATCTGTGGCTGTGAGAAGGTGTGACGTGAGGGTTGGCCACACCGTCTCCTATCTCCGATCTGTGGCTGTGAGAAGGTGTGACATTAGGGTTGGCCACATCACCTCCTATCTGCAATCTGTGGCTGTGAGAGGGTGTGACGTGAGGGTTGGCCACACCGTCTCCTATCTCCGATCTGTGGCTGTGAGAAGGTGTGACGTGAGGTTTGGCCACATCGCCTCCTATCTCCGATCTGTGGCTGTGAGAAGGTGTGACGGGAGGGTTGGCCACACCGCCTCCTATTGCCGATCTGTGGCTGTGAGAAGGTGTGACGGGAGGGTTGGCCACATCGCCTCCTATCTCCGATCTGTTACTTTGAGAAGGTGTGACGTAAGGTTTGGCCACACCGCCTCCTATCTCCATTCTGTGGCTGTGAGAAGGTGTGACGGGAGGGTTGGCCACATCACCTCCTATCTCCGATCTGTGGCTGTGAGAAGGTGTGACATGAGGGTTGGCCACATCACCTCCTATCTCCGATCTGTGGCTGTGAGAAGGTGTGATGGGAGAGTTGGCCGCACCTCCTCCTATCTCAGATCTGTGGCTGTGAGAAGATGTGACGGGAGGGTTGGCCACATCACCTCCTATCTCCGATCTGTGGCTGTGAGAAGGTGTGACGTAAGGGTTGGCCACATCACCTTCTATCTCTGATCTGAGGCTGTGAGAAGGTGTGACGTGAGGGTTGGCAACACCGCCTCCTATCGTCTGATCTGTGGCTGTGAGAAGGTGTGACGTGAGGGTTGGCAACACCACCTCCTATCTCTGATCTGTGGCTGTGAGAAGGTGTGACATTAGGGTTGGCCACATCACCTCCTATCTGCAATCTGTGGCTGTGAGAAGGTGTGATGTGAGGGTTGGCCACACCGTCTCCTATCTCCGATCTGTGGCTGTGAGAAGGTGTGACGTGAGGGTTGGCTACATCGCCTCCTACCTCTGATCTGTGGCTGTGAGGTTTGACGGGAGGGTTGGCCACATTGCCTCCTATCTCCGATCTGTGGCTGTGAGAAGGTGTGACGTGAGTGTTTGCCACATCGCCTCCTACCTCTGATCTGTGGCTGTGAGAAGGTGTGATGGGAGGGTTGGCCACATCGCCTCCTATCTCCGATCTGTTACTTTGAGAAGGTTTGACGCGAGGGTTGGGCACATCGCCTCCTATCTCCGATCTGTGGTTGTGAGAAGGTGTGACGTAAGGTTTGGCAACATCGCCTCCTATCTGTGGCTGTGAGAATGTGTGAAGTAAGGTTTGGCCACACCGCCTCCTATCTCCAATCTGTGGCTGTGAGAAGGTTTTAAGGGAGGGTTGGCCACCTTGCCTCCTATCTCCGATCTATGGCTGTGAGAAGGTGTGACGGCAGGGTTGGCCACATCGCCACCTATCTCCGATCTGTGGCTGTGAGAAGGTGTGTTGGGAGGGTTGGCCACACCGCCTCCTATCTCCGATCTGTGGCTGTGAGAAGGTGTGACGGGAGGGTTGGCCGCATCACCTCCTATCTCCGATCTGTGGCTGTGAGAAGGTGTGATGGGAGGGTTGGCCACTTCGCCTCCTATCTCCGATCTGTGGCTGTGAGAAGGTGTGAGGGGAGGGTTGGCCACACCTCCTCCTATCTCTGATCTGTGGCTGTGAGAAGGTGTGACGGGAGGGTTGGCCGCATCACCTCCTATCTCCGATCTGTGGCTGTGAGAAGGTGTGATGGGAGGGATGGCCACATCACCTCCTATCTCCGATCTGTGGCTGTGAGAAGGTGTGACGGGATGGTTGGCCACACCACCTCCTATCTCCTATCTGTGGCTGTGAGAAGGTGTGACGGGAGGGTTTGCCACACCGCCTCCTATCTCCTATCTGTGAGAAGGTGTGACGGGAGGGTTGGCCACACCGCCTCCTATCTCCATTCTGTCGCTGTTAGAAGGTGTGATGGGAGGGTTGGCCACACCGCCTCCTATCTGTGGCTGTGAGAAGGTGTGACGGGAGGGTTGGCCACATCCCCTCCTATCTCCGATCTGTGGCTGTGAGAAGGTGTGACGGGAGGGTTGGCCACATCACCTCCTATCTCCGATCTGTGGCTGTGAGAAGGTGTGACGGGAGGGTTGGCCACTTCACCTCCTATCTCCGATCTGTGGCTGTGAGAAGGTGTGACGGGAGGGTTGGCCACACCGCCTCCTATCTCTGATCTGTGGCTGTGAGAAGGTGTGACGGGAAGGTTGGCCGCATTGCCTCCTATCTCCGATCTGTGGCTGTGAGAAGGTGTGACGGGAGGGTTGGCCACACCTCCTCCTATCTCCATTCTGTGGCTGTGAGAAGGTGTGACGTGAGGGTTGGCCACATCGCCTCCTATCTCTGATCTGTGGCTGTGAGAAGGTGTGACGGGAGGGTTGGCCACATCGCCTCCTATCTCCATTCTGTGGCTGTGAGAAGGTGTGACAGGAGGGTTGGCCACATCGCCTCCTACCTCTGATTTGTGGCTGTGAGAAGGGGTGTCGTGAGGGTTGGCCACACCTCCTCCTATCTCCATTCTGTGGCTGTGAGAAGGTGTGACGGGAGGGTTGGCCACACCTCCTCCTATCTCCATTCTGTGGCTGTGAGAAGGTGTGACGGGAGGGTTGGCCACACCTCCTCCTATCTCCATTCTGTGGCTGTGAGAAGGTGTGACGGGAGGGTTGGCCACACCTCCTCCTATCTCCGATCTGTGGCTGTGAGAAGGTGTGACGGGTGGGTTGGCCGCACCGCCTCCTATCTCCATTCTGTGGCTGTGAGAAGGTATGACGGGAGGGTTGGCCACATCACCTCCTATCTCTGATCTGTGGCTGTGAGAAGGTGTGACGGGAGGGTTGGCCGCATCACCTCCTATCTCCGATCTGTGGCTGTGAGAAGGTGTGACGTGAGGGTTGGCCACATCGCCTCCTATCTCTGATCTGTGGCTGTGAGAAGGTGTGAGGGGAGGGTTGGCCACACCTCCTCCTATCTCCGATCTGTGGCTGTGAGAAGGTGTGACGTAAGGGTTGGCCACATCGCCTCCTATCTCTGATCTGTGGCTGTGAGAAGGTGTGAGGGGAGGGTTGGCCACACCTCCTCCTATCTCCGATCTGTGGCTGTGAGAAGGTGTGACGTGAGGGTTGGCCACATCGCCTCCTATCTCCGATCTGTGGCTGTGAGAAGGTGTGACGTGAGGGTTGGCCGCATCACCTCCTATCTCCATTCTGTGGCTGTGAGAAGGTGTGACGGGAGGGTTGGCCACATCGCCTCCTATCTCCGATCTGTGGCTGTGAGAGGGTGTGGCGGGAGGGTTGGCCACATTGCCTCCTATCTCCGATCTGTGGCTGTGAGAAGGTGTGACGGGAGGGTTGGCCACACCTCCTCCTATCTCCGATCTGTGGCTGTGAGAAGGTGTGACGGGAGGGTTGGCCACACCGCCTCCTATCTCCATTCTGTGGCTGTGAGAAGGTGTGACGGGAGGGTTGGCCACATCACCTCCTATCTCCGATCTGTGGCTGTGAGAAGGTGTGACGTGAGGGTTGGCCACATCGCCTCCTATCTCCGATCTGTGGCTGTGAGAAGGTGTAACGGGAGGGTTGGCCACATCCCCTCCTATCTCCGATCTGTGGCTGTGAGAGGGTTGGCCACATCCCCTCCTATCTCCGATCTGTGGCTGTGAGAAGATGTGACGGGAGAGTTGGCCACACCTCCTCCTATCTCCATTCTGTGGCTGTGAGAAGGTGTGACGTGAGGGTTGGCCGCATTCCCTCCTATCTCCGATCTGTGGCTGTGAGAAGGTGTAACGGGAGGGTTGGCCACACCTCCTCCTATCTCCGATCTGTGGCTGTGAGAAGGTGTAACGGGAGGGTTGGCCACACCTCCTCCTATCTCTGATCTGTGGCTGTGAGAGGGTGTGGCTGTGAGAGGGTGTGGCGGGAGGGTTGGCCACACCTCCTCCTATCTCCGATCTGTGGCTGTGAGAAGGTGTAACGGGAGGGTTGGCCACACCTCCTCCTATCTCCGATCTGTGGCTGTGAGAAGGTGTAACGGGAGGGTTGGCCACACCTCCTCCTATCTCTGATCTGTGGCTGTGAGAGGGTGTGGCTGTGAGAGGGTGTGGCGGGAGGGTTGGCCACATCACCTCCTATCTCCGATCTGTGGCTGTGAGAAGGTTTGACGTCAGGGTTGGCCACATCACCTCCTATCTCCGATCTGTGGCTGTGAGAAGATTTGACGGGAGGGTTGGCCACATCGCCTCCTATCGTGACTCACCCGTGCGTGCCAGCCAGGAGATCTGACTATTATTAGCTTTATTACACTTATTTATCTCGGCGTTCACCAATTACACCGTGTACAGACAATGCACTGAGCAGATAATTACCGCAATGATTCATTGCAGCTTACTGAGCCAGACTTCACCGCACTACAAAGTGCAGGCTGGGAGGGAACGCAAAGCACTCTGGGAAATGTATGCAAATATCACGTCAGTTATGCCCAAGGCCCTCCTTCTCACCCGTGTCCCTCTGTAAGGCTTCCACTGGCGGCCCATCAAAGAGATACCTTCTGATCAAAGCACGCCTGACGTGACAGGGACATGGAGGCTGCTATATTGATTTCCTGTTAAACAATACCAGTTGCCTGGCTGTCATGCTGATATCTTTGGCTGCAGTAGTGTCTGAATCACACACCAGAAATAAGCATGCAACTAATCCAGTCATACGTTAGTCAGAGCACCTGATCTGCTGCATGCTTGTTCAGGGGCTGTGGCTAAAAGTATTAGAGGCAGAGGATCAGCAGGGCTGCCAGGGAATTAGTATTGTATAACAGGAAATAAATATGGCCGCCTCCATAGCCCTCTCAGGTCAGGTGTGCTTTCAGGTAAATGTACCTCAGGAAAGCAAAAAAAGTGCCCCAAATGGCTACTTACCCAATAGAGGGAAGTCTCAAGAGAATCTACCTCTCTGTCTATAGATAGCCACAGACGTATAGATTGCCCTCCGCTGTGACAAACCGACAGATCCTGATCTGATCTGACCGATTCTGGCCACACACAGCACAACGATATCCCAGAGATTCCAGCAGGAATCAGGCTATTTGTCTGTCTGTCTGTCTAACTGTATCTGTCTGTCTATCTATCTATCTATCTATCTATCTATCTATCTATCTATCTATCTATCTATCTATCTATCTATCTATCTATCTATCTATCTATCTATCTATCTATCTATCTATCTATCCATCCATCCATCCATCCATCCATTTATCTATCTATCTATCTGTCTCTGTCTATATCTATCTATCCGTCCGTCTGTCTATCTATCTATCTATCTATCTATTTATCTATCCATCTGTCTCTGTCT
>NW_027152515.1:0-35000 GCF_040937935.1 Hyperolius riggenbachi | reverse complement strand
GGCTGGGGATCACTATGAGATGAGGCCTCATCTCCTGGAGAATGTCCCTTCCAACATTAAAGGCTGGATATCACTATGAGAGGAGGCCCTCATCTCCTGGAGAATGTCCCTTCCTGCACTGGAGGCTGGGGATCACTATGAGAGGAGGCCCTCATCTCCTGGAGAATGTCCCTTCCTACATTAGAGGCTGGGGATCACTATGAGAGGAGGCCTCATCTCCTGGAGAATGTCCCTTCCTACATTAGAGGCTGGGGATCACTATGAGAGGAGGCCTCATCTCCTGGAGAATGTCCCTTCCTACATTAGAGGCTGGATATCACTATGAGAGGAGGCCCTCATCTCCTGGAGAATGTCCCTTCCTGCACTGGAGGCTGGGGATCACTATGAGAGGAGGCCCTCATCTCCTGGAGAATGTCCCTTCCTGAACCGGAGGCTGGAGATCACTATGCAAGAAGGCCTCACCTCCTGGAGAATGTCCCTGCACTGGAGGCTGGAGATCACTATGAGAGGAGGCCTCATCTCCTGGAGAATGTCCCTGCACTGGAGGCTGGAGATCACTATGAGAGGAGGCCCTCATCTCCTGGAGAATGTCCCTTCCTGCACTGGAGGCTGGAGATCACTATGAGAGGAGGCCCTCATCTCCTGGAGAATGTCCCTTCCTGAACCGGAGGCTGGAGATCACTATGCAAGAAGGCCTCACCTCCTGGAGAATGTCCCTGCACTGGAGGCTGGAGATCACTATGAGAGGAGGCCTCATCTCCTGGAGAATGTCCCTGCACTGGAGGCTGGAGATCACTATGAGAGGAGGCCCTCATCTCCTGGAGAATGTCCCTTCCTGCACTGGAGGCTGGAGATCACTATGAGAGGAGGCCCTCATCTCCTGGAGAATGTCCCTTCCTGCACTGGAGGCTGGGGATCACTATAAGAGGAGGCCCTCATCTCCTGGAGAATGTCCCTTCCTACATTAGAGGCTGGATATCACTATGAGAGGAGGCCCTCATCTCCTGGAGAATGTCCCATCCTGCACTGGAGGCTGGAGATCACTATGAGAGGAGGCCCTCATCTCCTGGAGAATGTCCCTTCCTACATTAGAGGCTGGGGATCACTATGACAGGAGACCCTCATCTCCTGGAGAATGCCCCTTCCTGGACCGGAGGCTGGAGATCACTATGAGAGGAGGCCTCATCTCTTGGAGAATGTCCCTTCCTACACTGGAGGCTGGAGATCACTATGAGAGGAGGCCCTCATCTCCTGGAGAATGTCCCTGCACTGGAGGCTGGAGATCACTATGAGAGGAGGCCCTCATCTCCTGGAGAATGTCCCTTCCTGCACTGGAGGCTGGAGATCACTATGAGAGGAGGCCTCTTCTCCTGAAGAATGTCCATTCCTGCACTGGAGGCTGGAGATCACTATGAGAGGAGGCCCTCATCTCCTGGAGAATGTCCCTGCACTGGAGGCTGGGGATCACTATGAGAGGAGGCCCTCATCTCCTGGAGAATGCCCCTTCCTACATTAGAGGCTGGAGATCACTATGAGAGGAGGCCTCATCTCCTGGAGAATGTCCCTTCCTGCACTGGAGGCTGGAGATCACTATGAGTGGATCTAGTGACCACACGAGGGGATTCCTCCATAGGGCAGCACTCTCGGGGGATTCCTCCATAGAGCAGCACTCTCGGGGGATTCCTCCACTCTCAGGGGATTCCTCCATATGGCAGCACTCTCGGGGGATTCCTCCATAGGGCAGCACTCTCAGGGGATTCCTCCATAGAACAGCACTCTCGGGGGATTCCTCCATAGGGCAGCACTCTCGGGTGATTCCGCCATAGGGCAGCACACTCGGGGATTCCTCCATAGGGCAGATCTCTCAGGGATTCCTCCATAGGGCAGCACTCTCGGGGGATTCCTCCATAGGGCAGCACTCACAGGGAATTCCTCCATAGGGCAGCACTCTCCGGGGATTGCTCCATAGGGCAGCACTCTCGGGGGATTTCTCCAGAGGGCAGCACTCTCGGGGGATTCCTCCATAGGGCAGCACTCTCGGGGGATTCCTCCATAAGGCAGCACTCTCCGGGGATTTCTCCATACGGCAGCACTCTCGGGGATTCCTCCATAGGGCAGCACTCTCCGAGATTCCTCCATAGGGCAGCACTCTCGGGGGATTCCTTCATAGGGCAGCACTCTCAGGGGATTCCTCCATAGGGCAGCACTCTCGGGGGATTCCTCCATAGGGCAGCAGTCTCTGGGGATTCCACCATAGGGCAGCAGTCTCGGGGGATTCCTCCATAAGGCAGCAGTCTTAGGGGATTTCTCCATATGGCAGCACTCTGGGGGATTTCTCCATAGGGCAGCACTCTCGGGGGATTTCTTCATAGGGCAGCAATCTCAGGGGATTCCTCCATAGGGCAGCACTCTCGGGGGATTCCTCCGTAGGGCAGCAGTCTCGGGGGAATTCCACCATAGGGCAGCAGTCTCGGGGGATTCTTCCATAAGGCAGCAGTCTTGGGGGATTTCTCCATATGGCAGCACTCTCCGGGGATTCCTCCATAGGGCAGCACTCTCGGGGGATTCCTCTATAGGGCAGCACTCTCGGGGGATTCCTCCATAGGGCAGCACTCTCAGGGGATTCCTCCGTAGGGCAGCACTCCGGGAGGATTCCTCCATAGGGCAGCACTCTCGGGGGATTCCTCCATAGGGCAGCAGTCTCGGGGGATTCCTCCATAAGGCAGCAGTCTCGGGGGATTTCTCCATATGGCAGCACTCTCCGGGGATTCCTCCATAGGGCAGCACTCTCGGGGGATTCCTCCATAAGGCAGCACTCTCGGGGATTCCTCCATAGTGTAGCACTCTCTGGGGATTCCTCCATAGGGCAGCACTCTCTGGGATTCCTCCATAGGGCAGCACTCTGGGGGATTCCTCCATAGGACAGCACTCTCGGGGGATTCCTCCATAGGGCAGCACTCTCGGGGGATTCCTCCATAGGGCAGCACTCTCGGGGGATTCCTCCATAGGGCAGCACTCTTGGGGGATTCCTCCATAGGGCAGCATTCTTGGGGGATTCCTCGATAGGGCAGCACTCTCGGGGGATTCCTCCATAGGGCAACACTCTCGGGGGATTCCTCCATAGGGCAGCACTCTGGGGGGATTCCTCCATAGGGCAGCACTCTCTGGGGATTCCTCCATTGGGCAGCACTCTCGGGGGATTCCTCCATAGGGCAGCACTCTGGGCGGATTCCTTCATAGGGCAGCACTCTCGGGGCATTCCCCCATAGGGCAGCAGTCTCGGGGGATTCCTCCATAGGGCAGCAGTCTCGGGGGATTCCTCCGTAGGGCAGCACTCTCTGGGGATTCCTCCATAGGGCAGCACTCTGGGGGATTCCTCCGTAGGGCAGCACTCTCGGGGGATTCCTCCGTAGGGCAGCAGTCTCAGGGGATTCCTCCATAGGGCAGCACTCTCGGGGGATTATTCCAGCATTCACAGAGAGCCGAGCTTCCCCCACCAGGACCCCCAGCCTATCTGTTTCTGTCACTGTAGCAGGCCGGGCCCTCAGCGTTTGATGGATGTATAAAGCTGTAGCTCACATTACAGAAACACAGACCAAGCACTAACCTGACAAATGGACGAGCCGACCATAAAATGGCAGATCTTTTAATGAAATATTTTTTCAGCCTTGAAAAGCCTCAATGTTTATTTTTAATAATGCGCTGGCAGCATATTGATTGCCTGAAATAAAACAGGATACGTTTCTCAATATCGTTTGCGGTACCAAAATGGATTTTATTCATCCCAACCGCACAGGGAGGGGCGTCGCACTATTGTCTCCTCCGATATTGCTGGGATACTCCGGTAACATGTCGTAAATCCCAAGACCATCATGTGACAGCTGGGGAAAATCCCAGAGCCTCAGGGGCCCCAACCACGTCATCCTCTGTCACCCTCACATGGGCTGAGGTACCCCCAACCACGTCATCCTCTGTCACCCTCACATGGGCTGAGGTACCTACAACCACGTCATCCTCTGTCACCGTTCTGTGTCACGTGGCTGGCTGAGGTACCCCCAACCACGTCATCCTCTGTCACCGTTCTGTGTCACGTGGCTGACTGAGGTACCCCCAACCACGTCATCCTCTGTCACCGTTCTGTGTCACGTGGCTGACTGAGGTAATCCTTCACCACCACTACTGGCATCTAGTATCCACTACTGACCCTTGTATTAGGCCTCAGTGCAGAATCAGTGGTGTTTTTTTGGTCACTTAAATGTCATTGAACTACGTCAGCCTGACCATAGAGGCTGGAAAACCACGATCACCTGAACTCCAATGATTGTGCGCACGAGCACGGCGACCTCTACACACCACTACACAAAGACTGCCACCAAGAAGACTAACATTTATGTCCTGGAGGAGTCAACTAGCAAAATGATTTGCTCACCTGCTGTTATCACTAAAGCTCTGTGCGGTTGTTTGCGGTGCGTTTTTAACGCAGCGTTTCGTCTGTCAGTTTGAACCAAGCCTAACTGTTTCACTACCTTATTGCCCTGTACGCACGCTGGACATTTGAAAGCACTTAATTCCACCAATTTAGGAATGTATTGTGATTTCAGCGCTTTAGAGATTAAAACAGGACTCTGCGTCAACTCCGTAATTTTTGGTGGGACTTTTGGCATGGATACACCTCTAGCATGCCACGGTCCAGGTGTTAAACCCCTTGAAACAACTTTTCCATTACTTTTGTGGCCAGAAAGATGTTTTAAAATTTTGCTTGCCCATTAAAGTCTATGGCAGTTTGCCAGATTCACCTGTTCACAAACTTTTGCGGAAATTAATGTTTGAAGTTCGTAAACTGAAAATTTGATGTTCGGGCCATCACTAGTCTCCAAATCTCAGTCTCTACCCGGTCTCCAGATGCCAGAATGCCAGTTGAATCTAAGACCACTATTGTGTATAGATGCTGCAATCTCTTACATGTCTAGTTGCCAGAATATCTCCATCTCCACATTCCAGGAGTTTTCCCATCCCCAGACCCGGCTACCAGTATCCTCCATGTCTTCAGTTGACAAGGTCCTCCTAACTCCAGATTCCAGGCCTTCTCCTTTCTCTAAATACCTGAACCTCTCCCAATTCCAGATGCCAAGGCCTACAAATCTTTAGATGCATGGATTTCTCTCCTCTCCAGATGCCAACATGCTTCCGATCATCAGATGCCAGGATGTCCACATTCTCCAGTGGCCAGGAATCTCTCTGATCAACACAATGATTAAAACAAGAGCTCTTATACCCAGATTCCACATGCCAGGATAAGGCTCTGAGGGCCGCGGCAGTGGAAGCAGGTAAAATGGAGGAATTTCTGGAGTGATGGTTTAGGGACCATGCCATGCTTGGTGCACTGCAGTGTGTAGGTTCTCCAGCCAGTAGAAGGTGCCCCCCTATGTGTACTTTCAGGTGTGTTTACATCTGGCCAGTCACTATAACGTGTGTGCAGACATTCACATCAAGATAAACAAGAACTAATTATCATTCTTCTGTCTGCCAGACACAGCAAAATCTCCGCAGGCCAAACCTTTCTGACAGCTGACAAATCAGAGGACTCCTCTGTGAACTCCAGACACCTGACTTTCACCTGACGCCGGGGGAATCTGACCATGGCCGTTCCTCCTAGTCCATGCCGGGGGAATCTGACCATGGCTGTGCCTCCTAGTCCATGCCGGGGAATCTGACCATGGCCGTTCCTCCTAGTCGATGCCGGGGGAATCTGACCATGGCTGTGCCTCCTAGTCCATGCCGGGGGGAATCTGACCATGGCTGTGCCTCCTAGTCCATGCCGGGGAATCTGACCATGGCTGTGCCTCCTAGTCCATGCCGGGGGAATCTGCCCATGGCTGTGCCTCCTAGTCCATGCAGGGGGAATCTGACCATGGCTGTGCCTCCTAGGCGGGGGAATCTGACCATGGCTGTGCCTCCTAGTCCATGCCGGGGAATCTGACCATGGCTGTGCCTCCTAGTCTATGCCGGGGAATCTGACCATGGCTGTGCCTCCTAGTCCATGTCGGGGAATCTGACCATGGCTGTGCCTCCTAGACCATGCTGGGGAATCTGACCATGGCTGTGCCTCCTAGGCGGGGGAATCTGACCATGGCTGTACCTCCTAGTCCATGCCGGGGGGATCTGACCATGGCTGTGTCTCCTAGTCCATGCCGGGGGAATCTGACCATGGCTGTGCCTCCTAGTCCATGCCGGGGAATCTGACCATGGCTGTGCCTCCTAGTCTATGCCGGGGAATCTGACCATGGCTGTGCCTCCTAGTCCATGTCGGTGAATCTGACCATGGCTGTGCCTCCTAGACCATGCTGGGGAATCTGACCATGGCTGTGCCTCCTAGGCGGGGGAATCTGACCATGGCTGTACCTCCTAGTCCATGCCGGGGGGATCTGACCATGGCTGTGTCTCCTAGTCCATGCCGGGGGAATCTGACCATGGCTGTGCCTCCTAGTCCATGCCGGGGGGATCTGACCATGGCTGTGTCTCCTAGTCCATGCCAGGGGAATCTGACCATGACTGTGCCTCCTAGTCCATGCCAGGGGAATCTGACCATGGCTGTACCTCCTAGTCCATGCCGGGGAATCTGACCATGGCTGTGCCTCCTAGTCCATGCCGGGGGGATCTGACCATGGCTGTGTCTCCTAGTCCATGCCGGGGGAATCTGACCATGGCTGTGCCTCCTAGTCCATGCCGGGGAATCTGACCATGGCTGTGCCTCCTAGTCCATGCCGGGGAATCTGACCATGGCTGTGCCTCCTAGTCCATGCCGGGGAATCTGACCATGGCTGTGCCTCCTAGTCCATGCCGGGGAATCTGACCATGGCTGTGCCTCCTAGTCCATGCCAGGGGAATCTGACCATGGCTGTACCTCCTAGTCCATGCCGGGGAATCTGACCATGACTGTGCCTCCTAGTCCATGCCGGGGGGATCTGACCATGGCTGTGCCTCCTAGTCCATGCCGGGGGGATCTGACCATGGCTGTGCCTCCTAGTCCATGCCAGGGGAATCTGACCATGGCTGTACCTCCTAGTCCATGCCGGGGGGATCTGACCATGGCTTTGCCTTCTAGTCCATGCCGGGGGAATCTGACCATGGCTGTGCCTCCTAGTCCATGCCGGGGGGATCTGACCATGGCTGTACCTCCTAGTCCATGCCGGGGAATCTGACCATGGCTGTGCCTCCTAGTCCATGCCGGGGGAATCTGACCATGGCTGTGCCTCCTAGTCTATGCCGGGGAATCTGACCATGGCTGTGCCTCCTAGTCCATGCCGGGGGAATCTGACCATGGCTGTGCCTCCTAGTCTATGCCGGGGAATCTGACCATGGCCGTTCCTCCTAGTCCATGCCGGGGGAATCTGACCATGGCTGTGCCTCCTAGTCCATGCCGGGGAATCTGACCATGGCTGTGCCTCCTAGTCCATGCCGGGGGAATCTGACCATGGCTGTGCCTCCTAGTCTATGCCGGGGAATCTGACCATGGCTGTGCCTCCTAGTCCATGCCCGGGGAATCTGACCATGGCTGTGCCTCCTAGTCCATGCCGGGGAATCTGACCATGGCTGTGTCTCCTAGTCTATGCCGGGGAATCTGACCATGGCTGTGCCTCCTAGTCCATGCTGGGGGAATCTGACCATGGCTGTGCCTCCTAGTCCATGTCGGGGAATCTGACCATGGCTGTGCCTCCTAGTCCATGCCGGGGAATCTGACCATGGCTGTGCCTCCTAGTCCATGCCGGGGGAATCTGACCATGGCTGTGCCTCCTAGTCCATGCCGGGGAATCTGACCATGGCTGTGCCTCCTAGTCCATGCCGGGGGAATCTGACCATGGCTGTGCCTCCTAGTCCATGCCGGGGAATCTGACCATGGCCGTTCCTCCTAGTCCATGCCGGGGGAATCTGACCATGGCTGTGCCTCCTAGTCCATGCCGGGGGAATCTGACCATGGCTGTGCCTCCTAGTCCATGCTGGGGAATCTGACCATGGCTGTGCCTCCTAGTCCACGCCGGGGGAATCTGACCATGGCTGTGCCTCCTAGTCCATGCCGGCCGGGGAATCTGACCATGGCTGTGCCTCCTAGTCCATGCTGGGGGAATAATATTATTACTATGTATTTATATAGCACTGACATCTTCTGCAGCACTTTACAGAGTACATAGTCATGTCACTGACTGTCCTCAGAGGAGCTCACACTCTAATCCTATCATAGGCATAGTCTAATATCCTACCATATTATTATTATGTATTTATATAGCACTGACATCTTCTGCAGCACTTTACAGAGTACATAGTCATGTCACTGTCTGTCCTCAGAGGAGCTCACACTCTAATCCTACCATAGTCATAGTCTGATATCCTGCCATATTATTATTATGTATTTATATAGCACTGACATCTTCTGCAGCACTTGAGAGAGTACATAGTCATGCCACTGACTGTCCTCAGAGGAGCTCACACTCTAATCCTACCATAGTCACAGTCATAGTCCTACCATATTATTATTATGTATTTATATAGCACTGACATCTTCTGCAGCACTTTACAGAGTACATAGTCATGTCACTGACTGTCCTCAGAGGAGCTCACACTCTAATCCTACCATAGTCATAGTGTAATGTCCTACCATATTATTATTATGTATTTATATAGCACTGACATCTCCTGCAGCACTTTACAGAGTACAAAATCATGTCACTGACTGTCCTTGGAGGAGCTGATTATCTATTCCTACCATAGTCATAGTCTAATGTCCCACCATATTATTATTATGTATTTATATAGCACTGACATCTTCTGCAGCACATTACATAGTACATAGTCATGTCACTGACTGTCCTCAGAGCTCACAATCTAATCCTATTATAGTCATAGTCTAATATCCTACCATATTATTATTATGTATTTATATAACACTGACATCTTCTGCAGCAATTTACAGAGTACATAGGCATGTCACTGACTGTCCTCAGAGGAGCTCACACTCTAATCCTGCCATAGTCATAGTCTTATGTCCTACCATATTATTATTATTATGTATTTATATAGCACTGACATCTTCTGCAGCACAGTACACATTACCATATTATTATTATGTATTATACCTGTATAGCACTGACATCTCCTGCAGCACTTTACAGAGTACATAGTCATGTCACAGACTGACCTCAGAGGAGCTCACACTCTAATCCTACAATAGTCGTAGTCTAATGTCCTACCATATTATTATTATTATGTATTTATATAGCACTGAAATCTTCTGCAGCACATTACACAGTACATAGTCAAGTCCCTGACTGTCCTCAGAGGAGCTCACACTCTAATCCTACAATAGTCATAGTCTAATGTCCTACCATATTATTATTAGGTATTTATATAGCACTGACATCTTCTGCAGCACATTACAGAGTATATAGTCATGTCACTGACTCTCCTCAGAGGAGCTCATAATCTAATCCTACCATAGTCATAGTCTAATGTCCTACCATATTATTATTATGTATTATATAGCACTGACATCTCCTGAAGCACATTACAGAGTACATAGTCATGTCACTGACTGTCCTCAGAGGAGCTCACACTCTAATCCTACCATAGTCATAGTCTAATGTCCTACCATATTATTATTATGTATTCATACAGCACTGACATCTTCTGCAGCACATTACAGAGTACATAGTCATGTCACTGACTGTCCTCAGAGGAGATCACAGTCTAATCCTACCATAGTCATAGTGTAATGTCCTACCATATTATTATTATTATGTATTTATACAGCACTGACATCTTCTGCAGCACTGTACAGAGTACATAGTCATGTCACTGACTGTCCTCAGAGCTCACAATCTAATCCTATTATAGTCATAGTCTAATATCCTACCATATTATTATTATGTATTTATATAACACTGACATCTTCTGCAGCAATTTACAGAGTACATAGGCATGTCACTGACTGTCCTCAGAGGAGCTCACACTCTAATCCTGCCATAGTCATAGTCTTATGTCCTACCATATTATTATTATTATTATTTATTTATATAGCACTGACATCTCCTACAGCACTTTACAGAGTACATAGTCATGTCACTGACTGTCCTCAGAGGAGCTCACAATCTAATCCTACCATAGTAATAGTCTAATGTCCTACCATATTATTATTATGTATTTATATAGCACTGACATCTTCTGCAGCACATTACAGAGTACATAGCCATGTCACTGACTGTCCTCAGAGAAGCTCACACTCTAATCCTACCATAGTCATAGTCTAATGTCCTACCATATTATTATTATGTATTTATATACCACTGACATCTTCTGCAGCACATTACAGAGTACATAGTCATGTCACTGACTGTCCTCAGAGGAGCTCACAATCTAATCCCTACCATAGTCATAGTCTAATGTCCTACCATATTATTATTATGTATTTATACAGCACTGACATCTTCTGCAGCACATTACAGAGTACATAGTCATGTCACTGACTGTCCTCAGAGGCGCTCACACTCTAATCCTACCATAGTCATAGTCTAATGTCCTACCATATTATTATTATGTATTTATATAGCACTGACATCTTCTGCAGCACATTACAGAGTACATAGTCATGTCACTGACTGTCCTCAGAGGAGCTCACACTCTAATCCTACCATAGTCATAGTCTAATGTCCTACCATATTATTATTATGTATTTATATAGCAGTGACATCTTCTGCAGCACATTACAGAGCACATAGTCATGTCACTGACTGTCCTCAGAGGAGCTCACCCTCTAATCCTGCCATAGTCATAGTCTAATGTCCTACCATATTATTATTATGTATTTATATAGCACTGACATCTTCTGCAGCACATTACAGAGCACATAGTCATGTCACTGACTGTCCTCAGAGGAGCTCACCTACCATAGTAATAAACTGATGCACCTACTGATGTCCCTCATAGAGCAGTAATGGGGAAGCCATGTTATGGGTGGAAACCAAGGTAAATTGAGGAAACTCTAGTGAACACGGGTGGAACTTACAAGCTCCATGCGAATAGTATTCTTGCCAGTATTTGAATCTGAACTGAGAACTGTTAGGTGAGAGGGCTATTTGCGCCTGTGCTGCCCATTGTTGTCCTTTCACAGTATTAAAGTAACTAATGACTGACTGATTCATTGAAGGACCTGGACAGTAAATTTGTGATAGGAGGAAAGAACATGAGCGGGAGGAGGAGAGGGGTCCTCCCCCACAGATGATGCCTTCCTCTTTCCACCCAGCTGTGCTCTGCCTCTGAGGGGAAGCTCTTCAGTCAGTTCTGCTGTACTGTCTCGGAGGTGGTATTAGTGGATGGCTGGGGTCGCTGGAGAATGAGCATTGTGAACAGACAAATTGGGCCCATGTAAGGAGGTGTTGTTTGATGTACGGTGGGGTAATCACAGCTCCCCCTAATAACACCTTTACCCTAATAAGGCCCTGTCATTAAGCCTCAGGAAGGCTGTCAGAGTTCAGAGAACAATCCTAAGGTCTCCTCTTTGACCTCTGGATAATTAAGTTGGAATTTCTTCTAGTTGTTGGTGCAGCCTCATTCCACAGTTTGGACTGGAAGCCAGGCTCCACAATGGAGTACAAGCACAAGGCCTTATGTCACATGGACACCACCACACTGGGCTCGATTCACAAAGCGGTGCTAACCTAGTTAGCACGTCTAAAGGCTTTGGGCGTTCTAACTAGAATGCTAAGTAGTTAGCACGCACAAAGCTTTAAGAAGCCGCGCGCAAAGTTATGCGCGCAAAACTTTACACGTGTAAACCTTTATGTGCGCATAACTTTGTGCTCGATGCTCTTCGCGCGCGAAAAGCTCTTTTAGGCGTGCTAAGGGTCTTTTCACAGGCGTGCTAACAGTTAGCACTGCTTTGTGAATCAAGCCCCCTGACTCAGCAGTGACCAGGAGAAGTCTCCAGAACATCTAATAAAGGGGAGTGTCCTCCAGGCCACATGGACACCACACTGACTCAGCAATGACCAGGAGAACTCTCCAGAACATCTAATAAAGGGGAGTGTCCTCCAGGTCACAAGGACACCACACTGACTCAGCAGTGACCAGGAGAAGTCTCCAGAACGTCTTATAAAGGGGAGTGTCCTCCAGGCCACATGGACACCACACTGACTCAGCAGTGACAAGGAGAACTCTCCAGAACATCTAATAAAGGGGAGTGTCCTCCAGGCCACATGGACACCACCACACTGACTCAGCAGTAACCAGGAGAACTCTCCAGAACATCTAATAAAGGGGAGTGTCCTCCAGGCCACATGGACAACACACTGACTCAGCAGTGACCAGGAGAAGTCTCCAGAACACCTAATAAAGGGGAGTGTCCTCCAGGTCACATGGACACCACCGCACTGACTCAGCAGTGACCAGGAGAAGTCTCCAGAACACCTAATAAAGGGGAGTCTCCTCCAGGCCACATGGACACCACACTGCCTCAGCAGTGACCAGGAGAAGTCTCCAGAACATCTAATAAAGGCGAGTGTCCTCCAGGTCACATGAACACCACACTGACTCAGCAGTGACCAGGAGAAGTCTCCAGAACATCTAATAAAGGGGAGTGTCCTCCAGGTCACATGGACACCACACTGACTCAGCAGTGACCAGGAGAATTCTCCAGAACACCTAATAAAGGGGAGTGTCCTCCAGGCCACATGGACACCGCACTGACTCAGCAGTGACCAGGAGAAGTCTCCAGAACATCTAATAAAGGCGAGTGTCCTCCTGGTCACATGGACACCACACTGACTCAGCAGTGACCAGGAGAAGTCTCCAGAAAATCAAATAAAGGGGAGTGTCCTCCAGGCCACATGGACACCACACTGACTCAGCAGTGACCAGGAGAAATCTCCAGAACACCTAATAAAGGCGAGTGTCCTCCAGGCCACATGGACACCGCACTGACTCAGCAGTGACCAGGAGAACTCTCCAGAACATCTAATAAAGGGGAGTGTCCTCCAGGTCACATGGACACCACCACACTGACTCAGCAGTGACCAGGAGAACTCTCCAGAACATCTAATAAAGGGGAGTGTCCTCCAGGTCACATGGACACCACACTGACTCAGCAGTGACCAGGAGAACTCTCCAGAACATCTAATAAAGGGGAGTGTCCTCCAGGTCACATGGACACCACCACACTGACTCAGCAGTGACCAGGAGAACTCTCCAGAACATCTAATAAAGGGGAGTGTCCTCCAGGTCACATGGACACCACACTGACTCAGCAGTGACCAGGAGAACTCTCCAGAACATCTAATAAAGGGGAGTGTCCTCCAGGTCACGCAGTGACTCATGTCACACCAACCTGCCAATACTGAGCAGCAAGTGCCGGAGCTCTCAGGAACTACCAGTCCCAGCATGGCTTCCCAGCTGAGCAGTCTGCGGTGGTCGTCAGTGCCAGGCGGGGTGGACTTCACCCTCATGTATGCTCCACACAGCCCGGGCAGAATGGGGTTAATTAAAGCCCAACCATCTGCGTCCCCCATAAAGCTGCTTTACAAGTGCGGCCAGTCAGGAGAATAAGATATCATGGCTGCTGTCTGCTCCATGTCAGCTTCTCAGATTCTCCCTCTAATGCTTCATCAAATGGAGCCTCATCTGTAGACTGCCAAGCCCAGCGGTTCAGCCAGAGTTCAGAGTCACCGCAGTGCAGCCCCTTCCACCTCCGCCCAGCCGTCCGCCCGGCCTCTGCTTTCTATTGCAGTCACTCTGTAAAACACTGGATTCTGTTTCATGTAGAGGGTAAGCCTCTTCCCAGGCTGCCCCATTATCATCCCAGGATGCAGAGGAAGAGCAGGCTGATGGCCCCATGTGAACAACACGGCCTGGCTTAAAGGATAAGTTCAGCTACGTACAAGGAAATCCCAAAGGATGAATCAGGACACAGGAAACATGTGACTCCAGAGGCGGGAAACCCTCCCTCTCTCCACCAGTGCCACGCCCCCTCATGCTGCCAGTACTGCAGTGTGACACCTCCAGGATATGAATCCTTTGCAGGAAACATGTGTCCCCAGAGGCGGGAATCCCTTCCTCTCTCCACCAGTGCCACGCCCCCTCATGCTGCCAGTACTGCAGTGTGACACCTCCAGGATATGAATCCTTTGCAGGAAACATGTGTCCCCAGAGGCGGGAATCCCTTCCTCTCTCCACCAGTGCCACGCCCCCTCATGCTGCCAGTACTGCAGTGTGACACCTCCAGGATATGAATCCTTTGCAGGAAACATGTGACCCCAGAGGCGGGAATCCCTTCCTCTCTCCACCAGTGCCACGCCCCCTCATGCTGCCAGTACTGCAGTGTGACGCCACCAGGATGTGAATCCTTTGCAGGAAACATGTGTCCCCAGAGGCGGGAATCCCTTCCTCTCTCCACCGGTGCCACGCCCCCTCATGCTGCCAGTACTGCAGTGTGACTAGGGTTGCCAGGTGTCCGGTTTTACACCGGACAGTCCGTTTTTTTGTGCGCTGTGTCCAGTGTAAAAAAACATGCTAAACCGGACAATTAAGTTGTCCGGTTTTAGAGCCCCCCCACAGCGCAGGAGGAGAACAGCGCAGCAGAGAGAGAGCTGGGAGCAGCGGTGGAGAACGGGGGCAATCTCCCCCCCCCCTTCCCTCACCTTAGGGTGCTCTCTCTCCCCCGCTGTCTCCTCCAATATGATGTGCAGGGCTGGCGAGTGGCTGCAGGCGGAACTTACCTCTGTGTCGCTCCAGCGCCGGAAGTTCGGGTCCCGCAGCCGCTGAGAATCTCATTCATGAGCCGGACAACACTATCAGTCTGAATAGTGTTGTCCGGCTCATGAATGATTCGGATCTTTGATCCGGATCTTTTTTGAGTCGAAACTCAGCGGCTGCGGGACCCGAACTTCCGGCGCCTGCGACACAGAGGTAAGTTCCGCCCGCAGCCACCCGCCAGCCTGCACATCAATATTGGAGGAGACAGCGGGGGAGAGAGACAGCACCCTAAGATGAGGGAAGAAGGGGGGGGAGATTGCCCCCCTTCCCCCCGCCCCTGGCTACCTATTCTGGGCACATATAGCCCCTGGCTACCTATTCTGGGCACATATAGCCCCTGGCTACCTATTCCGGGCACATATACCCCCTGGCTACCTATTCCGGGCACATATACCCCCTGGCTACCTATTTCGGGCACATATACCCCCTGGCTACCTATTCCGGGCACATATAGCCCCTGGCTACCTATTCCGGGCACATATAGCCCCTGGCTACCTATTCCGGGCACATATAGCCCCTGGCTACCTATTCTGGGCACATATAGCCCCTGGCTACCTATTCTGGGCACATATAGCCCCTGGCTACCTATTCTGGGCACATATATCCCCTGGCTACCTATTCTGGGCACATATACCCCCTGGCTACATATACTGGGACATATATACCCCCTGGCTACCTATTCTGGGCACATATACCCCCTGGCTACATATACTGGGACATATATACCCCTGCCTACGTATACTGGGACATTTACACCCCTGCCTACATATACTGGGACATATATACCCCCTGGCTACATATACTGGGCACATATATCCCTGGCTACATATACTGGGAACACTGGCTGTTTGTCATTATGTGCATTTAGTGGTGAAAAGCTGTCTCTTTTGTGCATTTACTGGTGAAAAGCTGTCTCTTATTATGTGCATTTACTGGTGAAAAGCTGTGTCTTATTATGTGCATTTACTGGTGAAAAGCTGTCTCTTGTGCATTTACTGGGGAAAAGCTGTCTCTTATTATGTGCATTTACTGGCGAAAAGGTGTCTCTTATAATGTGCATTTACTGGTGAAAAGCTGTCTCTTATGTGCAGTTACTGGTGAAAAACTGTCTCTTATGTGCACTGGACCAGTACTACTGGTAAAGACAGTTAGTGACATGGCTATGTACTCTGTAATGTGCTGCAGAAGATGTCAGTGCGATATAAATACTATAAATTTTTTTTAAAAAAAGCCCATTGCTTAGCCCCACTCTACATAAAAGTGCGCTTCTGACTCCGCCCCTAACTCCACCCCCTGTCCGGTTTTCTCCATCAGCCGACCTGGCAACCCTAAGTGTGACACCTCCAGGATGTGAATCCTTTGCAGGAAACATGTGACCCCAGAGGCGGGAATCCCTTCCTCTCTCCACCAGTGCCACGCCCCCTCATGCTGCCAGTACTGCAGTGTGACTCCTCCAGGATATGAATCCTTTGCAGGAAACATGTGTCCCCAGAGGCGGGAATCCCTTCCTCTCTCCACCAGTGCCACGCCCCCTCATGCTGCCAGTACTGCAGTGTGACACCTCCAGGATATGAATCCTTTGCAGGAAACATGTGTCCCCAGAGGCGGGAATCCCTTCCTCTCTCCACCAGTGCCACGCCCCCTCATGCTGCCAGTACTGCAGTGTGACTCCTCCAGGATATGAATCCTTTGCAGGAAACATGTGTCCCCAGAGGCGGGAAACCCTTCCTCTCTCCACCAGTGCCACGCCCCCTCATGCTGCCAGTACTGCAGTGTGACACCTCCAGGATATGAATCCTTTGCAGGAAACATGTGTCCCCAGAGGCGGGAATCCCTTCCTCTCTCCACCGGTGCCACGCCCCCTCATGCTGCCAGTACTGCAGTGTGACACCTCCAGGATGTGAATCCTTTGCAGGAAACATGTGACCCCAGAGGCGGGAAACCTTCCTCTCTCCACCAGTGCCACGCCCCCTCATGCTGCCAGGACTGCAGGATTAGTGGAGATTTTTTTCAACACTTGTGACATCAGCACTTCTGCCCTTACAGGAGATACAGTCAGATAAAGTGTGAGTCAGTATTGGTGTGAGTATAGGGGCTTCATTCCACTGATACCGGGCTATAAGCAAACAGTATGTGTTATAGTTCTAGTTCTGTCCAGCTTCCATATTATATACGGCAGCTGGGGGGTTCTTATATCTGCCCCCACCAATCGTTGTACCCCCATATCTGCCCCGTGGCCTTCATACCACATACTGACCATAATCCCCCATACCTAGCCACCACCATCCTCCATACTGGCCCCCCTGGACACCATCCCCGCAACCTGCCCGCTGCATGCCATATCTGCCCCAGGCCACAATCCCCCTGCCAGCCACCATTCCCCATACCTGCCCCCCCCCCACAGCCACCACCATTCCCCATACCTGCCCCCCCCGGACACCATATCCCATACCAGCCACCACCATTCCCCATACCTGCCCCCCCCGGACACCATATCCCATACCAGCCACCATTCCCCATACCTGCCCCCCCCCCCCCGGACACCATATCCCATACCAGCCACCACCATTCCCCATACCTGCCCCTCTGGACACTATCATCTCTACCTGGCTACCATACCCCAACCATACCTGCTTCCTTGACCACTGTCTCCCATACCTGCCCCTAGCCACCATCCCCCCTACCTTGCACACATTCCCCCCTGGACACCATATCCCATACCTGACCACTGTTCCCCATCCCTGCCTACCCCCTACTTGTCCCCCTGGACACCATCCCCCAAACCTGGCTACCATCCTTCATACCTCCCCTCCCCAGCCACCATTCCCCATACCTACCCCCCGGCCACCATCTCATATACCTGGCCACCCCAGCCAACACATCCCCTACCTGCCCCTCTGGATACAATCCATCCTACTTGGCCACCATTCCCTACACCTGTACTTAACGTTATTACTTAAAAGTGACCCTGAGATTAACCGTAGAGTCTATCCCTGGACCCGTCACCATCATCTTACAGCAACCCAACTCTGAAATTCCTTCAGTACTGAACAAATCATGCCCTCATTCCATGGAACTCAGCGAGTAGTGGGCTCTGAAATAATGCCCGAAATGGCATTTCTGAGATCTTCTGAGATCCCTCAGTCTGTAGCACGGGGCTGCCGCATGGCCAGGAGATGCCTCTGTACATGCAGACACATGGATAGATCAGATCTCTGAGATCCCTCAGTCTGTAGCACGGGGCTGCCACATGGCCAGGAGATCCCTCTGTACATGCAGACACATGGATAGATCAGATCTCTGAGATCCCTCAGTCTGTAGCACGGGGCTGCCACATGGCCAGGAGATGCCTCTGTACATGCAGATACATGGATAGATCAGATCTCTGAGATCCCTCAGTCTGTAGCACGGGGCTGCCACATGGCCAGGAGATGCCTCTGTACATGCAGATACATGGATAGATCAGATCTCTGAGATCCCTCAGTCTGTAGCACGGGGCTGCCACATGGCCAGGAGATGTCTCTGTACATGCAGACACATGGATAGATCAGATCTCTGAGATCCCTCAGTCTGTAGCACGGGGCTGCCGCATGGCCAGGAGATGCCTCTGTACATGCAGACACATGGATAGATCAGATCTCTGAGATCCCTCAGTCTGTAGCACGGGGCTGCCGCATGGCCAGGAGATGCCTCTGTACATGCAGACACATGGAGAGATCAGATCTCTGAGATCCCTCAGTCTGTAGCACGGGGCTGCCGCATGGCCAGGAGATACCTCTGTACATGCAGACACATGGATAGATCTCTGAGATCCCTCAGTCTGTAGCACGGGGCTGCCACATGGCCAGGAGATGCCTCTGTACATGCAGACACATGGATAGATCAGATCTCTGAGATCCCTCAGTCTGTAGCACAGGGCTGCCACATGGCCAGGAGATACCTCTGTACATGCAGACACACGGATAGATCAGATCTCTGAGATCACTCAGTCTGTAGCACAGGGCTGCCACATGGCCAGGAGATACCTCTGTACATGCAGACACACGGATAGATCAGATCTCTGAGATCACTCAGTCTGTAGCACGGGGCTGCCACATGGCCAGGAGATCCCTCTGTACATGCAGACACATGGATAGATCAGATCTCTGAGATCCCTCAGTCTGTAGCACGGGGCTGCCACATGGCCAGGAGATGCCTCTGTACATGCAGACACATGGATAGATCAGATCTCTGAGATCCCTCAGTCTGTAGCACAGGGCTGCCACATGGCCAGGAGATACCTCTGTACATGCAGACACATGGATAGATCAGATCTCTGAGATCCCTCAGTCTGTAGCACGGGGCTGCCACATGGCCAGGAGATACCTCTGTACATGCAGACACATGGATAGATCAGATCTCTGAGATCCCTCAGTCTGTAGCACGGGGCTGCCACATGGCCCAGGAGATACCTCTGTACATGCAGACAGACGGATAGATCAGATCTCTGAGATCACTCAGTCTGTAGCACGGGGCTGCCACATGGCCAGGAGATCCCTCTGTACATGCAGACACATGGATAGATCAGATCTCTGAGATCCCTCAGTCTGTAGCACAGGGCTGCCACATGGCCAGGAGATGCCTCTGTACATGCAGATACAGGGATAGATCAGATCTCTGAGATCCCTCAGTCTGTAGCACGGGGCTGCCACATGGCCAGGAGATACCTCTGTACATGCAGACACATGGATAGATCAGATCTCTGAGATCCCTCAGTCTGTAGCACGGGGCTGCCACATGGCCCAGGAGATACCTCTGTACATGCAGACACATGGATAGATCAGATCTCTGAGATCCCTCAGTCTGTAGCACAAGGCTGCCACATGGCCAGGAGATGCCTCTGTACATGCAGATACAGGGATAGATCAGATCTCTGAGATCCCTCAGTCTGTAGCACGGGGCTGCCACATGGCCAGGAGATACCTCTGTACATGCAGACACATGGATAGATCAGATCTCTGAGATCCCTCAGTCTGTAGCACAGGGCTGCCACATGGCCAGGAGATACCTCTGTACATGCAGATACAGGGATAGATCAGATCTCTGAGATCCCTCAGTCTGTAGCACAGGGCTGCCACATGGCCAGGAGATGCCTCTGTACATGCAGACACATGGATAGATCAGATCTCTGAGATCCCTCAGTCTGTAGCACGGGGCTGCCACATGGCCAGGAGATGTCTCTGTACATGCAGATACATGGATAGATCAGATCTCTGAGATCCCTCAGTCTGTAGCACAGGGCTGCCACATGGCCAGGAGATCCCTCTGTACATGCAGATACATGGATAGATCAGATCTCTGAGATCCCTCAGTCTGTAGCACAGGGCTGCCACATGGCCAGGAGATCCCTCTGTACATGCAGATACATGGATAGATCAGATCTCTGAGATCCCTCAGTCTGTAGCATGGGGCTGCCACATGGCCAGGAGATCCCTCTGTACATGCAGATACATGGATAGATCAGATCTCTGAGATCCCCCAGTCTGTAGCACGGGGCTGCCACATGGCCAGGAGATGTCTCTGTACATGCAGACACATGGATAGATCAGATCTCTGAGATCCCTCAGTCTGTAGCACGGGGCTGCCACATGGCCAGGAGATACCTCTGTACATGCAGACACATGGATAGATCAGATCTCTGAGATCCCTCAGTCTGTAGCACGGGGCTGCCACATGGCCCAGGAGATACCTCTGTACATGCAGACACATGGATAGATCTCTGAGATCCCTCAGTCTGTAGCACGGGGCTGCCACATGGCCAGGAGATGCCTCTGTACATGCAGACACATGGATGGATCAGATCTCTGAGATCCCTCAGTCTGTAGCACAGGGCTGCCACATGGCCAGGAGATGCCTCTGTACATGCAGATACATGGATAGATCAGATCTCTGAGATCCCTCAGTCTGTAGCACGGGGCTGCCACATGGCCAGGAGATGTCTCTGTACATGCAGACACATGGATAGATCAGATCTCTGAGATCCCTCAGTCTGTAGCACGGGGCTGCCACATGGCCAGGAGATGCCTCTGTACATGCAGACACATGGATAGATCAGATCTCTGAGATCCCTCAGTCTGTAGCACAGGGCTGCCACATGGCCAGGAGATACCTCTGTACATGCAGACACAGGGATAGATCAGATCTCTGAGATCCCTCAGTCTGTAGCACGGGGCTGCCACATGGCCAGGAGATGCCTCTGTACATGCAGACACATGGATAGATCAGATCTCTGAGATCCCTCAGTCTGTAGCACAGGGCTGCCACATGGCCAGGAGATGCCTCTGTACATGCAGACACATGGATAGATCAGATCTCTGAGATCCCTCAGTCTGTAGCACGGGGCTGCCACATGGCCCAGGAGATCCCTCTGTACATGCAGATACAGGGATAGATCAGATCTCTGAGATCCCTCAGTCTGTAGCACAAGGCTGCCACATGGCCAGGAGATGCCTCTGTACATGCAGACACATGGAGAGATCAGATCTCTGAGATCCCTCAGTCTGTAGCACAGGGCTGCCACATGGCCAGGAGATGCCTCTGTACATGCAGACACATGGAGAGATCAGATCTCTGAGATCCCTCAGTCTGTAGCACAGGGCTGCCACATGGCCAGGAGATACCTCTGTACATGCAGATACACGGATAGATCAGATCTCTGAGATCCCTCAGTCTGTAGCACGGGGCTGCCACATGGCCAGGAGATGCCTCTGTACATGCAGACACATGGATAGATCAGATCTCTGAGATCCCTCAGTCTGTAGCACGGGGCTGCCACATGGCCAGGAGATGCCTCTGTACATGCAGACACATGGATAGATCAGATCTCTGAGATCCCTCAGTCTGTAGCACAGGGCTGCCACATGGCCAGGAGATACCTCTGTACATGCAGACACATGGATAGATCTCTGAGATCACTCAGTCTGTAGCACAGGGCTGCCACATGGCCAGGAGATGTCTCTGTACATGCAGACACATGGATAGATCAGATCTCTGAGATCCCTCAGTCTGTAGCACAGGGCTGCCACATGGCCAGGAGATACCTCTGTACATGCAGACACATGGATAGATCTCTGAGATCCCTCAGTCTGTAGCACAGGCCTGCCACATGGCCAGGAGATGCCTCTGTACATGCAGATACATGGATAGATCAGATCTCTGAGATCCCTCAGTCTGTAGCACAGGGCTGCCACATGGCCAGGAGATACCTCTGTACATGCAGACACATGGATAGATCAGATCTCTGAGATCCCTCAGTCTGTAGCACAGGCCTGCCACATGGCCAGGAGATGCCTCTGTACATGCAGACACATGGATAGATCAGATCTCTGAGATCCCTCAGTCTGTAGCACGGGGCTGCCACATGGCCAGGAGATACCTCTGTACATGCAGACACATGGATAGATCAGATCTCTGAGATCCCTCAGTCTGTAGCACGGGGCTGCCACATGGCCAGGAGATACCTCTGTACATGCAGACACATGGATAGATCTCTGAGATCACTCAGTCTGTAGCACGGGGCTGCCACATGGCCAGAAGATACCTCTGTACATGCAGACACATGGATAGATCTCTGAGATCCCTCAGTCTGTAGCACGGGGCTGCCACATGGCCAGGAGATGCCTCTGTACATGCAGACACATGGATAGATCAGATCTCTGAGATCCCTCAGTCTGTAGCACGGGGCTGCCACATGGCCAGGAGATGTCTCTGTACATGCAGACACATGGATAGATCAGATCTCTGAGATCCCTCAGTCTGTAGCACAGGGCTGCCACATGGCCAGGAGATACCTCTGTACATGCAGACACATGGATAGATCAGATCTCTGAGATCCCTCAGTCTGTAGCACGGGGCTGCCACATGGCCAGGAGATGCCTCTGTACATGCAGACACATGGAGAGATCAGATCTCTGAGATCCCTCAGTCTGTAGCACAGGGCTGCCACAGGGCCAGGAGATCCCTCTGTACATGCAGATACATGGATAGATCAGATCTCTGAGATCCCTCAGTCTGTAGCACGGGGCTGCCACATGGCCAGGAGATACCTCTGTACATGCAGATACAGGGATAGATCAGATCTCTGAGATCCCTCAGTCTGTAGCAAAGGGCTGCCACATGGCCAGGAGATGCCTCTGTACATGCAGACAAATTGGATAGATCAGATCTCTGAGATCCCTCAGTCTGTAGCACGGGGCTGCCACATGGCCAGGAGATGCCTCTGTACATGCAGACACATGGATAGATCAGATCTCTGAGATCCCTCAGTCTGTAGCACAGGGCTGCCACATGGCCAGGAGATCCCTCTGTACATGCAGACACATGGATAGATCAGATCTCTGAGATCCCTCAGTCTGTAGCACAGGGCTGCCACATGGCCAGGAGATGCCTCTGTACATGCAGATACAGGGATAGATCAGATCTCTGAGATCCCTCAGTCTGTAGCACAGGGCTGCCACATGGCCAGGAGATACCTCTGTACATGCAGACACATGGATAGATCAGATCTCTGAGATCCCTCAGTCTGTAGCACAGGGCTGCCACATGGCCAGGAGATACCTCTGTACATGCAGACACATGGATAGATCAGATCTCTGAGATCCCTCAGTCTGTAGCACGGGGCTGCCACATGGCCAGGAGATGCCTCTGTACATGCAGACACATGGATAGATCAGATCTCTGAGATCCCTCAGTCTGTAGCACGGGGCTGCCACATGGCCAGGAGATCCCTCTGTACATGCAGATACAGGGATAGATCAGATCTCTGAGATCCCTCAGTCTGTAGCACGGGGCTGCCACATGGCCAGGAGATACCTCTGTACATGCAGACACATGGATAGATCAGATCTCTGAGATCCCTCAGTCTGTAGCACGGGGCTGCCACATGGCCAGGAGATGCCTCTGTACATGCAGACACATGGATAGATCAGATCTCTGAGATCCCTCAGTCTGTAGCACGGGGCTGCCACATGGCCAGGAGATGCCTCTGTACATGCAGACACATGGATAGATCAGATCTCTGAGATCCCTCAGTCTGTAGCACGGGGCTGCCACATGGCCAGGAGATACCTCTGTACATGCAGATACACGGATAGATCAGATCTCTGAGATCCCTCAGTCTGTAGCACGGGGCTGCCACATGGCCAGGAGATGTCTCTGTACATGCAGACACATGGATAGATCAGATCTCTGAGATCCCTCAGTCTGTAGCACAGGGCTGCCACATGGCCAGGAGATACCTCTGTACATGCAGACACATGGATAGATCAGATCTCTGAGATCCCTCAGTCTGTAGCACGGGGCTGCCACATGGCCAGGAGATACCTCTGTACATGCAGATACACGGATAGATCAGATCTCTGAGATCCCTCAGTCTGTAGCACAGGGCTGCCACATGGCCAGGAGATACCTCTGTACATGCAGACACATGGATAGATCAGATCTCTGAGATCCCTCAGTCTGTAGCACGGGGCTGCCACATGGCCAGGAGATGTCTCTGTACATGCAGACACATGGATAGATCAGATCTCTGAGATCCCTCAGTCTGTAGCACAGGGCTGCCACATGGCCAGGAGATCCCTCTGTACATGCAGACACATGGATAGATCAGATCTCTGAGATCCCTCAGTCTTTAGCACGGGGCTGCCACATGGCCAGGTGATGCCTCTGTACATGCAGACACATGGATAGATCAGATCTCTGAGATCCCTCAGTCTGTAGCACGGGGCTGCCACATGGCCAGGAGATCCCTCTGTACATGCAGATACAGGGATAGATCAGATCTCTGAGATCCCTCAGTCTGTAGCACGGGGCTGCCACATGGCCAGGAGATACCTCTGTACATGCAGACACATGGATAGATCAGATCTCTGAGATCCCTCAGTCTGTAGCACGGGGCTGCCACATGGCCAGGAGATGCCTCTGTACATGCAGACACATGGATAGATCAGATCTCTGAGATCCCTCAGTCTGTAGCACGGGGCTGCCACATGGCCAGGAGATGCCTCTGTACATGCAGACACATGGATAGATCAGATCTCTGAGATCCCTCAGTCTGTAGCACGGGGCTGCCACATGGCCAGGAGATACCTCTGTACATGCAGATACATGGATAGATCAGATCTCTGAGATCCCTCAGTCTGTAGCACGGGGCTGCCACATGGCCAGGAGATGCCTCTGTACATGCAGACACATGGATAGATCAGATCTCTGAGATCCCTCAGTCTGTAGCACGGGGCTGCCACATGGCCAGGAGATACCTCTGTACATGCAGATACACGGATAGATCAGATCTCTGAGATCCCTCAGTCTGTAGCACGGGGCTGCCACATGGCCAGGAGATACCTCTGTACATGCAGATACACGGATAGATCAGATCTCTGAGATCCCTCAGTCTGTAGCACAGGGCTGCCACATGGCCAGGAGATACCTCTGTACATGCAGACACATGGATAGATCAGATCTCTGAGATCCCTCAGTCTGTAGCACGGGGCTGCCACATGGCCAGGAGATGTCTCTGTACATGCAGACACATGGATAGATCAGATCTCTGAGATCCCTCAGTCTGTAGCACAGGGCTGCCACATGGCCAGGAGATCCCTCTGTACATGCAGACACATGGATAGATCAGATCTCTGAGATCCCTCAGTCTGTAGCACAGGGCTGCCACATGGCCAGGTGATGCCTCTGTACATGCAGACACATGGATAGATCAGATCTCTGAGATCCCTCAGTCTGTAGCACGGGGCTGCCACATGGCCAGGAGATGCCTCTGTACATGCAGACACATGGAGAGATCAGATCTCTGAGATCCCTCAGTCTGTAGCACGGGGCTGCCACATGGCCAGGAGATACCTCTGTACATGCAGACACATGGATAGATCAGATCTCTGAGATCCCTCAGTCTGTAGCACAGGGCTGCCACATGGCCAGGAGATCCCTCTGTACATGCAGACACATGGATAGATCAGATCTCTGAGATCCCTCAGTCTGTAGCACGGGGCTGCCACATGGCCAGGAGATCCCTCTGTACATTCAGATACAGGGATAGATCAGATCTCTGAGATCCCTCAGTCTGTAGCACGGGGCTGCCACATGGCCAGGAGATACCTCTGTACATGCAGACACATGGAGAGATCAGATCTCTGAGATCCCTCAGTCTGTAGCACAGGGCTGCCACATGGCCAGGATATGCCTCTGTACATGCAGACACATGGATAGATCAGATCTCTGAGATCCCTCAGTCTGTAGCACGGGGCTGCCACATGGCCAGGAGATGTCTCTGTACATGCAGACACATGGATAGATCAGATCTCTGAGATCCCTCAGTCTGTAGCACAGGGCTGCCACATGGCCAGGATATGCCTCTGTACATGCAGACACATGGATAGATCAGATCTCTGAGATCCCTCAGTCTGTAGCACAGGGCTGCCACATGGCCAGGTGATGCCTCTGTACATGCAGACACATGGATTGATCAGATCTCTGAGATCCCTCAGTCTGTAGCACGGGGCTGCCACATGGCCAGGAGATGTCTCTGTACATGCAGACACATGGATAGATCAGATCTCTGAGATCACTCAGTCTGTAGCACGGGGCTGCCACATGGCCAGGAGATGTCTCTGTACATGCAGACACATGGATAGATCAGATCTCTGAGATCCCTCAGTCTGTAGCACAGGGCTGCCACATGGCCAGGAGATGTCTCTGTACATGCAGACACATGGAGAGATCAGATCTCTGAGATCCCTCAGTCTGTAGCACAGGGCTGCCACATGGCCAGGATATGCCTCTGTGCATGCAGACACAGGGATAGATCAGATCTCTGAGATCACTCAGTCTGTAGCACGGGGCTGCCACATGGCCAGGAGATGCCTCTGTACATGCAGACACAAGGATAGATCAGATCTCTGAGATCCCTCAGTCTGTAGCACGGGGCTGCCACATGGCCAGGAGATGCCTCTGTACATGCAGACACACGGATAGATCAGATCTCTGAGATCCCTCAGTCTGTAGCACGGGGCTGCCACATGGCCAGGAGATACCTCTGTACATGCAGACACATGGAGAGATCAGATCTCTGAGATCCCTCAGTCTGTAGCACGGGGCTGCCACATGGCCAGGAGATACCTCTGTACATGCAGACACAGGGATAGATCAGATCTCTGAGATCCCTCAGACTGTAGCACGGGGCTGCCACATGGCCAGGAGATCCCTCTGTACATTCAGATACATGGATAGATCAGATCTCTGAGATCCCTCAGTCTGTAGCACAGGGCTGCCACATGGCCAGGTGATACCTCTGTACATGCAGACACACGGATAGATCAGATCTCTGAGATCCCTCAGTCTGTAGCACGGGGCTGCCACATGGCCAGGAGATACCTCTGTACATGCAGACACATGGAGAGATCAGATCTCTGAGATCCCTCAGTCTGTAGCACGGGGCTGCCACATGGCCAGGAGATACCTCTGTACATGCAGACACATGGATAGATCAGATCTCTGAGATCCCTCAGTCTGTAGCACGGGGCTGCCACATGGCCAGGAGATCCCTCTGTACATTCAGATACAGGGATAGATCAGATCTCTGAGATCCCTCAGTCTGTAGCACGGGGCTGCCACATGGCCAGGAGATACCTCTGTACATGCAGACACAGGGATAGATCAGATCTCTGAGATCCCTCAGTCTGTAGCACGGGGCTGCCACATGGCCAGGAGATGCCTCTGTACATGCAGACACATGGATAGATCAGATCTCTGAGATCCCTCAGTCTGTAGCACAGGGCTGCCACATGGCCAGGAGATGCCTCTGTACATGCAGACACATGGATAGATCAGATCTCTGAGATCCCTCAGTCTGTAGCACGGGGCTGCCACATGGCCAGGAGATGTCTCTGTACATGCAGACACATGGAGAGATCAGATCTCTGAGATCCCTCAGTCTGTAGCACAGGGCTGCCACATGGCCAGGAGATCCCTCTGTACATGCAGATACATGGATAGATCAGATCTCTGAGATCCCTCAGTCTGTAGCACGGGGCTGCCACATGGCCAGGAGATCCCTCTGTACATGCAGACACATGGATAGATCAGATCTTCTGAGATCCCTCAGTCTGTAGCACAGGCCTGCCACATGGCCAGGAGATACCTCTGTACATGCAGACACATGGATAGATCAGATCTCTGAGATCCCTCAGTCTGTAGCACAGGGCTGCCACATGGCCAGGAGATACCTCTGTACATGCAGACACATGGATAGATCAGATCTCTGAGATCCCTCAGTCTGTAGCACGGGGCTGCCACATGGCCAGGAGATGTCTCTGTACATGCAGACACATGGATAGATCAGATCTCTGAGATCCCTCAGTCTGTAGCACGGGGCTGCCACATGGCCAGGAGATGTCTCTGTACATGCAGACACATGGATAGATCAGATCTCTGAGATCCCTCAGTCTGTAGCACAGGCCTGCCACATGGCCAGGAGATGCCTCTGTACATGCAGACACATGGATAGATCTCTGAGATCCCTCAGTCTGTAGCACAGGGCTGCCACATGGCCAGGAGATACCTCTGTACATGCAGACACATGGATAGATCAGATCTCTGAGATCCCTCAGTCTGTAGCACGGGGCTGCCACATGGCCAGGAGATGCCTCTGTACATGCAGACACATGGATAGATCAGATCTCTGAGATCCCTCAGTCTGTAGCACAGGGCTGCCACATGGCCAGGAGATCCCTCTGTACATGCAGACACATGGATAGATCAGATCTCTGAGATCCCTCAGTCTGTAGCACAGGGCTGCCACATGGCCCAGGAGATACCTCTGTACATGCAGACACATGGATAGATCTCTGAGATCCCTCAGTCTGTAGCACAGGGCTGCCACATGGCCAGGAGATGTCTCTGTACATGCAGACACATGGATAGATCTCTGAGATCCCTCAGTCTGTAGCACAGGGCTGCCACATGGCCAGGAGATGCCTCTGTACATGCAGATACAGGGATAGATCAGATCTCTGAGATCCCTCAGTCTGTAGCACAGGGCTGCCACATGGCCAGGAGATGCCTCTGTACATGCAGATACATGGATATATAACACATATGTACATGGAGTGAGGAATGACCTGCTGCCTTCATCAAAGCACATTGTCTCCTTTGCAGCATATCTGAGCCATAAATCCATAGGGTGGAGCAATCGCCCAAACTCTGCATCCATCGTGCAGGATAGCGGCGCGCTCCGCTCCCCGCTGCTTCCAGCTCCGATATACAGCATTGTCTTGATTAAAATTCCTCCAGCTTTGGTTGAAGGAATGTATCTGTATCAGATGACAGTTATCAGAAAGCTCAGCTTATAATGAAGACATCTGTCATGCTGTCAGTGAGGGCTGAAAGCTAACTTTACAGTAGAAAACGTTTAAAATAATTTATTTTAACTTAAGTGGATAAAACTGAAGTCTGGACGCTATATCGGAGTTCATGTTTCATCACAGTCTGACCTCACCTACTAAATATCTCTTTACATCTCTACCTGCCGTGTATGGAGGACTCTGTGTCTCCTCCTCATCTCTGTATGTCTCTACCTGCCGTGTATGGAGGACTCTGTGTCTTCTCCTCATCTCTGTATATCTCTACCTGCCGTGTATGGAGGACTCTGTGTCTCCTCATCTCTGTATGTCTCTACCTGCCGTGTATGGAGGACTCTGTGTCTCCTCATCTCTGTATGTCTCTACCTGCCGTGTATGGAGGACTCTGTGTCTTCTCCTCATCTCTGTATGTCTCTACCTGCCGTGTATGGAGGACTCTGTGTCTCCCCATCTCTGTATGTCTCTACCTGCCGAGTATGGAGGACTCTGTGTCTCCTCCTCATCTCTGTATGTCTCTACCTGCCGTGTATGGAGGACGCTGTGTCTTCTCCCCATCTCTGTATGTCTCTACCTGCCGTGTATGGAGGACTCTGTGTCTTCTCCTCATCTCTGTATGTCTCTACCTGCCGTGTATGGAGGACTCGGTGTCTTCTCCTCATCTCTGTATGTCTCTACCTGCCGTGTATGGAGGACTCTGTGTCTCCTCCTCATCTCTGTATGTCTCTACCTGCCGTGTATGGAGGACTCTGTGTCTCCTCATCTCTGTATGTCTCTACCTGCCGTGTATGGAGGACGCTGTGTCTTCTCCTCATCTCTGTATGTCTCTACCTGCCGTGTATGGAGGACTCTGTGTCTTCTCCTCATCTCTGTATGTCTCTACCTGCCGTGTATGGAGGACTCTGTGTCTCCCCATCTCTGTATGTCTCTACCTGCCGAGTATGGAGGACTCTGTGTCTCCTCCTCATCTCTGTATGTCTCTACCTGCCGTGTATGGAGGACTCTGTGTCTTCTCCTCATCTCTGTATATCTCTACCTGTCGTGTATGGAGGACTCTGTGTCTCCCCATCTCTGTATGTCTCTACCTGCCGTGTATGGAGGACTCTGTGTCTTCTCATCTCTGTATGTCTCTACCTGCCGTGTATGGAGGACTCTGTGTCTTCTCCTCATCTCTGTATGTCTCTACCTGCCGAGTATGGAGGACTCTGTGTCTCCTCATCTCTGTATGTCTCTACCTGCCGTGTATGGAGGACTCTGTGTCTTCTCCTCATCTCTGTATGTCTCTACCTGCCGTGTATGGAGGACTCTGTGTCTTCTCCTCATCTCTGTATGTCTCTACCTGCCGTGTATGGAGGACTCGGTGTCTTCTCCTCATCTCTGTATGTCTCTACCTGCCGTGTATGGAGGACTCTGTGTCTCCTCCTCATCTCTGTATGTCTCTACCTGCCGTGTATGGAGGACTCTGTGTCTCCTCATCTCTGTATGTCTCTACCTGCCGTGTATGGAGGACGCTGTGTCTTCTCCTCATCTCTGTATGTCTCTACCTGCCGTGTATGGAGGACTCTGTGTCTCCCCATCTCTGTATGTCTCTACCTGCCGTGTATGGAGGACTCTGTGTCTTCTCCTCATCTCTGTATATCTCTACCTGTCGTGTATGGAGGACTCTGTGTCTCCCCATCTCTGTATGTCTCTACCTGCCGTGTATGGAGGACTCTGTGTCTTCTCCCCATCTCTGTATGTCTCTACCTGCCGTGTATGGAGGACTCTGTGTCTTCTCCTCATCTCTGTATGTCTCTACCTGCCGAGTATGGAGGACTCTGTGTCTCCTCATCTCTGTATGTCTCTACCTGCCGAGTATGGAGGACTCTGTGTCTCCTCATCTCTGTATGTCTCTACCTGCCGTGTATGGAGGACTCTGTGTCTTCTCCTCATCTCTGTATGTCTCTACCTGCCGAGTATGGAGGACTCTGTGTCTCCTCATCTCTGTATGTCTCTACCTGCCGAGTATGGAGGACTCTGTGTCTCCTCATCTCTGTATGTCTCTACCTGCCGAGTATGGAGGACTCTGTGTCTCCTCATCTCTGTATGTCTCTACCTGCCGAGTATGGAGGACTCTGTGTCTCCTCATCTCTGTATGTCTCTACCTGCCGTGTATGGAGGACTCTGTGTCTCCTCATCTCTGTATGTCTCTACCTGCCGTGTATGGAGGACTCTGTGTCTTCTCCCCATCTCTGTATGTCTCTACCTGCCGTGTATGGAGGACTCTGTGTCTCCTCATCTCTGTATGTCTCTACCTGCCGTGTATGGAGGACTCTGTGTCTCCTCATCTCTGTATGTCTCTACCTGCCGTGTATGGAGGACTCTGTGTCTTCTCCTCTTCTCTGTATGTCTCTACCTGCCGTGTATGGAGGACTCTGTGTCTTCTCCCATCTCTGTATGTCTCTACCTGCCGTGTATGGAGGACTCTGTGTCTCCTCATCTCTGTATGTCTCTACCTGCCGTGTATGGAGGACTCTGTGTCTCCCCATCTCTGTATGTCTCTACCTGCCGTGTATGGAGGACTCTGTGTCTCCTCCTCATCTCTGTATGTCTCTACCTGCCGTGTATGGAGGACTCTGTGTCTCCTCATCTCTGTATGTCTCTACCTGCCGTGTATGGAGGACTCTGTGCCTTCTCCTCATCTCTGTATGTCTCTACCTGCCGTGTATGGAGGACTCTGTGTCTCCCCATCTCTGTATGTCTCTACCTGCCGTGTATGGAGGACTCTGTGTCTCCCCATCTCTGTATGTCTCTACCTGCCGTGTATGGAGGACTCTGTGTCTCCCCATCTCTGTATGTCTCTACCTGCCGTGTATGGAGGACTCTGTGTCTCCCATCTCTGTATGTCCTCTACCTGCCGTGTATGGAGGACTCTGTGTCTTCTCCCATCTCTGTATGTCTCTACCTGCCGTGTATGGAGGACTCTGTGTCTTCCTCATCTCTGTATGTCTCTACCTGCCGTGTATGGAGGACTCTGTGTCTCCTCATCTCTGTATGTCTCTACCTGCCGTGTATGGAGGACTCTGTGTCTCCTCATCTCTGTATGTCTCTACCTGCCGTGTATGGAGGACTCTGTGTCTCCCCATCTCTGTATGTCTCTACCTGCCGTGTATGGAGGACTCTGTGTCTCCTCCTCATCTCTGTATGTCTCTACCTGCCGTGTATGGAGGACTCTGTGTCTCTCCTCATCTCTGTATGTCTCTACCTGCGTGTATGGAGGACTCTGTGTCTCCTCATCTCTGTATGTCTCTACCTGCCGTGTATGGAGGACTCTGTGTCTCCTCATCTCTGTATGTCTCTACCTGCCGTGTATGGAGGACTCTGTGTCTCCCCATCTCTGTATGTCTCTACCTGCCGTGTATGGAGGACTCTGTGTCTCCTCATCTCTGTATGTCTCTACCTGCCGTGTATGGAGGACTCTGTGTCTCCTCATCTCTGTATGTCTCTACCTGCCGTGTATGGAGGACTCTGTGTCTTCTCCCCATCTCTGTATGTCTCTACCTGCCGTGTATGGAGGACTCTGTGTCTCCTCATCTCTGTATGTCTCTACCTGCGTGTATGGAGGACTCTGTGTCTCCCCATCTCTGTATGTCTCTACCTGCCGTGTATGGAGGACTCTGTGTCTTCTCCCCATCTCTGTATGTCTCTACCTGCCGTGTATGGAGGACTCTGTGTCTCCCCATCTCTGTATGTCTCTACCTGCCGTGTATGGAGGACTCTGTGTCTCCCATCTCTGTATGTCTCTACCTGCCGTGTATGGAGGACTCTGTGTCTCTCCCATCTCTGTATGTCTCTACCTGCCGTGTATGGAGGACTCTGTGTCTCCCTATCTCTGTATGTCTCTACCTGCCGTGTATGGAGGACTCTGTGTCTTCTCCTCATCTCTGTATGTCTCTACCTGCCGTGTATGGAGGACTCTGTGTCTCCTCATCTCTGTATGTCTCTACCTGCCGTGTATGGAGGACTCTGTGTCTTCTCCTCATCTCTGTATGTCTCTACCTGCCGTGTATGGAGGACTCTGTGTCTCCCCATCTCTGTATGTCTCTACCTGCCGTGTATGGAGGACTCTGTGTCTCCCCATCTCTGTATGTCTCTACCTGCCGTGTATGGAGGACTCTGTGTCTCCTCATCTCTGTATGTCTCTACCTGCCGTGTATGGAGGACTCTGTGTCTCCCCATCTCTGTATGTCTCTACCTGCCGTGTATGGAGGACTCTGTGTCTTCTCCTCATCTCTGTATGTCTCTACCTGCCGTGTATGGAGGACTCTGTGTCTCCCCATCTCTGTATGTCTCTACCTGCCGTGTATGGAGGACTCTGTGTCTCCTCATCTCTGTATGTCTCTACCTGCCGTGTATGGAGGACTCTGTGTCTCTCCCATCTCTGTATGTCTCTACCTGCCGTGTATGGAGGACTCTGTGTCTCCCTATCTCTGTATGTCTCTACCTGCCGTGTATGGAGGACTCTGTGTCTCCTCCATCTCTGTATGTCTCTACCTGCCGTGTATGGAGGACTCTGTGTCTCCCCATCTCTGTATGTCTCTACCTGCCGTGTATGGAGGACTCTGTGTCTCCTCATCTCTGTATGTCTCTACCTGCCGTGTATGGAGGACTCTGTGTCTCCTCCCATCTCTGTATGTCTCTACCTGCCGTGTATGGAGGACTCTGTGTCTCTCCCCATCTCTGTATGTCTCTACCTGCCGTGTATGGAGGACTCTGTGTCTCCCCATCTCTGTATGTCTCTACCTGCCGTGTCATGGAGGACTCTGTGTCTCCTCCCCATCTCTGTATGTCTCTACCTGCCGTGTATGGAGGACTCTGTGTCTCCCCATCTCTGTATGTCTCTACCTGCCGTGTATGGAGGACTCTGTGTCTCCCCATCTCTGTATGTCTCTACCTGCCGTGTATGGAGGACTCTGTGTCTCCTCCATCTCTGTATGTCTCTACCTGCCGTGTATGGAGGACTCTGTGTCTCCTCCATCTCTGTATGTCTCTACCTGCCGTGTATGGAGGACTCTGTGTCTCTCCCATCTCTGTATGTCTCTACCTGCCGTGTATGGAGGACTCTGTGTCTCCTCCTCATCTCTGTATGTCTCTACCTGCCGTGTATGGAGGACTCTGTGTCTCCTCGATCTCTGTATGTCTCTACCTGCCGTGTATGGAGGACTCTGTGTGTCTCCTCCCATCTCTGTATGTCTCTACCTGCCGTGTATGGAGGACTCTGTGTCTCCTCCCTCATCTCTGTATGTCTCTACCTGCCGTGTATGGAGGACTCTGTGTCTTCCTCATCTCTGTATGTCTCTACCTGCCGTGTATGGAGGACTCTGTGTCTCTCCCATCTCTGTATGTCTCTACCTGCCGTGTATGGAGGACTCTGTGTCTCCTCATCTCTGTATGTCTCTACCTGCCGTGTATGGAGGACTCTGTGTCTCCTCCCATCTCTGTATGTCTCTACCTGCCGTGTATGGAGGACTCTGTGTCTCCTCCCATCTCTGTATGTCTCTACCTGCGTGTATGGAGGACTCTGTGTCTCTCCCATCTCTGTATGTCTCTACCTGCCGTGTATGGAGGACTCTGTGTCTTCTCCCCATCTCTGTATGTCTCTACCTGCCGTGTATGGAGGGACTCTGTGTCTCCCCCATCTCTGTATGTCTCTACCTGCCGTGTATGGAGGACTCTGTGTCTTCTCCCCATCTCTGTATGTCTCTACCTGCCGTGTATGTGATGGACTCTGTGTCTTCTCCCCATCTCTGTATGTCTCTACCT